>NW_010286333.1:0-32941 GCF_000700745.2 Antrostomus carolinensis
TCCTGCACCTGGGTCAGGGCAACCACAAGCATAAAGACAGGCTGGGCAGGGAATGAATCATGAGCAGACCTAAGGAGGACTTGGGGGTACTTGTGGATAAGAAGCTCAACATGAGCCGGCAATGCAAGCTTACAGCCCAGAAGGCCCTGTATCCAGGGCTGCATCAAAAGAAAGGTGTCCAGCAGGTTGTGGGAGATGATTCTGCCCCTCTACTCTGCTCCCCTGAGACCTCACCTGGAGTACTGCATCCACTTCTGGGGCCCTTAACATAAGGAGGACATGGACCTACTGGAGCGAGTCCAGAGGAGGACCACCAGGACAGGCTGTGGGTTGTGGCTGGTCAGCCCGGGAAAAAGAAAGGTCGATCTTATAGAGACTTTCCAGTACCTTGTTAGGGCCTACAGGAAGGCTAGGGGGGGGCTTTTTACAAGGGCAGGTAATGACAGAACAAGGGGTAATGGCTTTAAACTGGAAGAGGGGAGATTTAGATGAGATATTCAGAAGAAATTATTTACTCTGAGGGTGGTGAGACACGGGCACAGGTTGCCCAGAGAAGTTGTGGATGCCCCCTGTGAGGAACTGCACTATAGACTTGTTTCAAAGATTGCTTGCAAGGATGGTCACAAGACCACCAGGTTCTGGAAACCCCGACATGTGAAGGCGCCCTGCCCGCAGGGGTGTTCTGCCCGGACAGGACATGTCCCTGCCCCAAGCACTGGGGGGCACGAAGATACGTGCCGTTGCTATGGAAACTACAGGTATTTAAGGAGGACCGGCATGGCCAAACAGGGGAGAGCAGATATGGGAGCAGAGAGAGAGACGGGAGAGAGACAGAGAGGACGACTGCCTGACCGCACCGCACCTCGCCATGCCGTATCACCACTGGAACAAGCAACTGAGACCTCCTCGCCCACCCCTCACTGTCGCCTCGCCTCTGGACCCGTGGTGGTGACTACTCTTGCTGCCCTATCCCGACTCCTTGCTTGATTTCCCATCTTTCATTCCCTCCTGTCCTATTGCTCTTTATTACTCTTTATCGGATCAGGATATTTAAATGATCCCGACATCGGATCGGGACACCCTCTTCCTGGAATTGTTCAAGGCCAGGCTGGATGAGGCTTTGAGCAACCTGGTCTAGTGGAAGGTGTCCCTGCTGATGGCAGGGGGGTTGGAACTAGATGATCTTTAAGGTCCCTTCCAACCCAAACCATTCTATGATTTTATGAAGAAACTGCCTACCTGGCAACAGGAATTGGTGTATAAACAAATGATTACGGAGGTCATAAAATAAGCAAACTCCCAATCTTTATACTTCCAAAACTAAGCTCATGTCACAGGCACAACACAACATCTCACTGAAAAGCCATTTGATTTTGTGTTTCTCCTTTCTAGTTCAGGGAGCAATACACTTATAATATGCCTGCTACCCTTACTGATCAACTATATATGAATGATCAACTATATTTGAATAATATCTTCTTCAATTCTTTTTATGAGTACAACACATAAAATTGCACAGATTTTAGAGATTTGATTACACATATTTCATTGTATAATTTCCATGAAGAAAAACTCTACATTTTTTTCAAGCCTGAAGTTGGATCAGACAACAGTAGCATGTCTGCAACAACAGAGTCATTCTCAAGGGAATCATGATGCCACAACAGTTCTGCCAGGCACAAGGTAACAAAACACAAGGACCGCAGAACAAAAAGCAGCAAAATTAAATTAAGCCAATGTAGAGTAAAGAGAAAAAAAGAAAAAAAAAAGAGTATGGATCTGCTAGCAAATAAGAACACTATTAAAAAGTTGTTAGAGCTCAACTGTACCATCTCTGATTTGTATGTGAATGTGGTAGTTGCCCTTCAGAAATTGGTAAGGTGAGGGAAACTGCTGTTCAGGATTGATGTGCCAGTTATGTGGACTACAAGGCTCTAACTTGTACGTAAGATTCCAGTGTTTTTTATTTTTAATTCTGTAGTGTCCCACTGGACAGAAGATTTATTTTCTCCTTTAAAAAGCCTTAAAATCTAAATCATTTCAGATTCTTCTTAATTCTATTACTCTTTCTTTTACATTTAAAAGCTCTGGAAGGGCACCCAACACATTTGTCAGACTAAAAGCTGAGGTCTACATTTTCTTTTTCCTCTACACTAATGCAAATAAAAAGTAGTGCTATTTAAGACAGTCATCAATAAGAGGAGAAATAAACAGAACTTTCAGACAAAAATTAATGGCATACTTTATGAGGAAAAAGAACCCCAAATATCAGAATGGATATCATCATGGATATCACAGGGACTGTGGCCAAAAAAAAAGATGAATAAAAGCAAGCTTGAATTTGTTTGAGAGAAATCATGCCAAGAAAATTCAATTTACTTGTAGAGCAAAGTAACAAGTAGAAAGAGAAAAATTTGCAAAAGCTTTCAACATTTTTTGAACTGGTATTCTTATGAACAAACGAAAAGAGCCTGAACTAGAGAGCTAACACAGGGTGGATGGAGAGACTATGAGAAAATTTTCCATAGAACTGTTATAAATGGTTGTAACAATGGTTGTAACAATGGTACATACAATGGTATCCATCAGCAACAAAAAGTGGAGTTTCATCAGTGTGGGGCATTTATGGAAACAAACAAACAAAAAATCTTACTGAAACATAGTTGCTGCAAGTCTAACAGGTGACACCACTTTTCTAAATCCAAGGCACTCCCACTGCTGATTCGCCCATAGCTATTACCTTTTCTTTCTAGCTGGTATATGGTTAATAACATAACATTCACCTTTCTCAAATGTTCTTGGCATTTAGCTCTGCACCTCAGTTCTGAGGTGTTTCCTGTTCCCTCTTTTCACCATGGAAGTCTCAGGCTCAAACCAAAAAGTGTTCACTAGCAATATCTCTCAAACCTTAGACCACATAAGGACTGAATTTTGAAAAATTTGTACACAGCATAATTTTTGCCACATCTTATATATGTTGAATCTTTATTCTTTTAATGGTGGAACACTGCACACTGCAAAAGAGTCCTCTCATCTTGATGTTTTATAATTATAACATCTTTAGCTCAGGGAATTGGAAGTGATTTACTAATATTTATGAATGAAGACTCATAATACTTTTGCATTTTTCCCATGCACAGATCACTGACAAGAAAAAAAAAAAAAAAAACAAGAAGAGGTAAGTGATTTTTCAGAGTTACAGAATGAGCTTATGGGAACACTTAGTTTTAACCGCTTGTTGCCCAAACTCTGCTATTACTGCTGCAGCTCTCACTAAATATATCCCTGAGATTCTCAAAGTATCTTTAGCATGTCAGTCCTTTTACATTTACCACTTTCAATGCAGAAGTCATTCCCTCTCACTGAAATACCACATATGCTTATTTGTCTGCATCATTTTATGTCAGTCTGTTCCTTCTTTCTTGGAGTAAGTTTTCAAGGAGAAACCTTTAATAGTCCCCACTGTGTAATAGCTCTTCATAAGAAGCGAGAAATACTGGTTTTCCATTGCCTTTTTGAACAAGTTCTTTCCTTCCAAATCCAATTTGGTTTCTTGGTTCTTTAAAAAACATATCAACATTTGCAAAAGAAACTTGTACATTTTTCCTGTCCTAAGAGAGCTTAGAGGGAAGAAAGATTTTTCAGGGTTTTGGAAAACTAAAAGCATAGTCTCAGATAGGAGATCCACCTGTGATAATCCACTTTGGTCTGTTTTGATAAAGTGTTTCAAAATACAAGGAATGTTAGGGGTTTAAATAAATCAAGTCCCATTGCTGCAATGCCTGAATTTTAGGCGAGCTCAGAACACAGTTCAGGGTCCTTAACTGAGTGATTTTATTTCCTTCTATTCAGTGTGCAGAGGTAAGGGCTGCCAAACTGCCACCATATCAGCTAATGATACCAAAGGTAGTAACTAACCTTGTAAAAATTTAGCTGTCTTATGGCAGGCTGACTTCTCCTTTCTTTTGAGTTTCACAGCCTTGAAAGCAGTTGCTAGGTCAAGTTTTGGCTTTTCTTCTTAAAAAATGGTAAAGAGTCTGGCCTTTTCTTTTAAAGGTAGGAGGAGAAATGAATGGTTTTATCTTTTAACGCAGTTGTCAGAGCTTTTACTCAGATGCTGAAAAGATCACTTGAATTTTATGATAAACCCTTTATTACATATCTCAACTAACATAAAATACAGTGGCAGACTTACGCAGTTCTGCATCTACTGGATTGAAACATTCAGACAAAACATGCCAATCACATAGAAGCTGAGATAATTTACCATTGAGACAGAGCCATTTACAGACCTGTTTTAAAAGGTGATGTTAATGTACAAAATATCAGTTAAAGATTCAGGTGTTTTTAGAGCACTGTAACAGAAAAGTGGAAGTATTTTAGTGTATTTTAGGACTCAATGCCCTAAGGAACTGGACAGATCTCAGGTGTACAGGTCCTTCTATACATCTGCCCTAAAATCTTCTCCTTGCAGAAAGAAGTCCTTTTGTGTTTCTACACAAAGATCTCAGTTCAGAAATTGGGTAATCTGAATTAAAAAAAAGAACAGATTAAATAAACATACGAGGAGTGAGAAATCAGTGGCTATTCTGGAAAATTAACTCAGAGAAGCAATGAATATGTTTGTCTGTTTCCTCTATCAGGAGAGGTTCTGCAAGCCTGTCATTTTGCTGTCTACAGGGAGAAAGATTGAGATCTCTGTGTAAATTTAGATCTTGTGATTTTCATCAACCAAATCTGTGGTGCTTCTCTGATGCATTTAAGAGTGAATGCCGTCTTTGGTATATTTTTAAAAATCAGTGAAGTGCTAAGTTCAAAAAGCTTCTGACCACGCTGTGCTTTAGAATGTTTAGGAAAACCTAATACACCATTGAGTCATAATCCTGATATTTATAACATTAAAAATAATAACAGCCTGAGGGATGAGAGAATGTAGAGAGCATGTACAGTCATCCTCTAGCCAGCACAGCTTCAGCAGAGGAAGATGCTGTTAAAATAATCTTCCTGATTACATTCAAGAAAGGACATAAATTGCAGAACACATCACATACTTCATTTAGCCTTTGGGAAACTGCTGATAAATTTCACATGACAAGCCTTTAGTAAAATGTTAGCAAAAGGATCCACAATAAAATGAAGAGTTCAAATGAAAATCCCAGTTCTGCTCAGAATGGTCAGATCTCAGAATGATCAGACTTGCTAAGGACTAAGAAAAATCAAGTCAAAAGCAGTAAGTAAAAAACCTGTGCAGGTTTAGATAGCCTGTGGTAATGGAGTTTCTAATGTATCTGTGTCAAATTGTTTCTCAGAGCAGTTAGTGTTTTCTTACTGGTTCTTCATACTCAACTTCATATTTAATTACCTCCTAACTGGACAGGAAAATTCTTTCTAAATATCTTTCTCATTCAAGTCTCTACACTGTGTAACATAACTGATCTTGATCTATAGCTAGAGCTCCTAGGGGCTAGTAATGCAAATTTTTAATAATAGAAGACTGTCTCAATCAGATTTAGGAAATACATATTATTTCAATATTCAACAGTTTCTATCACTAAAGCTGTTCTGAGATTCTCATGATAATCCTGCAGATGCTTTTCTGTTTAATTATATCCAGTTAGCTAACTAGTAACTCATTAGCTGCGTACATGCTATGTCTTTGCTTAGAGATTGCAGTTTGGTTCCTGACCCCTTTCCTTAAGGACATGGCATGAAAGGACTTTTAAAGAAATATTAGTCTCACTACAGTTTCCCAGGCATTGTGTGAGGCATTGGAGAAGTAGTGCCAAGAATTCCTACCACACAGCTCTGTCCTTTTGCTGTTTCTGCACAGACCTGCTACTGACAGTATCACATACAAGGACTCATTATGTTAAGTGCCCTTACTTGGAAAGGGGAACACAGTCAAAAGTTCTTGAAAATCCTCTGCTCCAAGCATTTTACTTCCTACAAGAAAGCTGGGGAGGGACTTTTTACAAGGGCAGGCAGTGACAGAACAAGGGGTAATGGGTTTAAACTGGAAGGGGGTAGATTTAGATGACATACTAGGAAGAAATTCTTTCCTATGAGGGTAGTGAGACACTGGAACAGGTTGCCCGGAGAAGTTGTGGATCTCCCCTCCCTGGAAATATTCAAAGCCAGACTTGATGAGGCCTTGAGAAACCTGGTCTAATGGAAGGTGTCCCTGCTCATGGTAGGGGGGGTTAGAACTAGATGAAATTTAAGATCCCTTCTAACCTATACTATTCTATGATATCCTGTTTCCAAAATGTGGAATTTAAATCATATGTCGCTGTGCTAATACCTTCATACATAGTAATTCATTATAGAGCCAAGAAATTAATTCTAATAATTGTTGATAATGAATAGAAAAATGCATTCAGGGCTGACTCTGTCTATATGACAACAAAGTTTACATAAACCAGATGTCTCTCTACATGCTGGCTGCATGGCAGGTTGAGCAATCCTCAGAGCAACGTGGGAGCACGGGTGCTGTTGATGCTGAAGTTCTCAGTAAAGAGGAAGGCTTGAGCTAGAATGGGTCACTGGCATTATCTTTGATCCACTTCCCCAGGGCATCCAAGTATTTAAGTATTTCCATGGTTTAAACATCTTTTCACTGCAAGCTGCAGAGGTTCACTATAATTACATTAGAGTTGAAGAAAGGAGAATAGAAATCTTTGTGTTTTTAAAAGCGAATTTGATTGCAGGCAGACAAAGTGTTAACATGATTGAGCTGAAGTACTCTATTTTCTTTGCTGCTAGTTCTACACAATAGGAAATAGCTTCACCATTTAAGCTCTATTTAAAAGCTATCGTCTGAACTAGTATCGTTGGCAAAAAGCACAGTCCAGCCTCCGAACAGCCAGAAAAATACAGGAGTCCTCTAGTGGCCAGAACTGCTTTAAACCGTGACACAGCTACTGTTCCCTTGGTTTGTCTCCCCCTTACCGAACTTTAATGGAAAGATGTGCTATTTTTATCCATTGTGACATTGATGGATGGAGTCCATGGTAGGAGTCAAAAGGCTGCTATTTTCTTGTGACTTCTCCCTGGTTTTGAAATTCACTTGTCCTGCTTTCAAATAATCCAAATCTTTTTGCTAACTGTGCATGCTGGAATGTATTGCTTTAGCAGGGTTTTTGGCAAATGAGAAAAGTGACTTATTCTCTGATTGTTTCAATAAAAAATAAGTCAATTACACTGGCAGGAAGCCTGAGTACATTTAGTAGAATTCTAAGTTTGCAAATTACATATTGCTTGAAGTTAACGTGCCCTTGTACTCACCAAACTACCCTCTAGTGACTCAGAATTTACTGTGTACTTTTTCATGATAGAAATTAAATTCTGCTGCCACTGAAATGCAAAGAAAACTTTTATTCCATAGGCCAAGGGAACAGGTCTATAAAGAAGACTGAAAACTTCACAGTGTACAAAAAGACCTCTGTGATACTCGGGGGTCATCATCCCACTGATCTTTAATAACACATAACCATTACCTTGCGGAGGTTTAATGGTCTCTTTTGTCATTCTTTTGCACATTGAATTGTGCTTTCCTCTGTGTTACCCTCACTTATTTCACCTTCACCTCCTACTTATGAAACAAGACCCTACCCTTTACAAGATTATACTCGCTGAAACAACAAATCCATAGCATGGAGAGGAAAAGAATCAAGCTTCATCAGATCTTATCAAGACACAGTATAATTTTAGGCATGAAATGAATGGGGAGCTGTCACTTGTTCCAATAAAAGTAAAATTAGTTCTCCTTTCTAGAGCTTCAAGGAAGAAAAAAAAGCTGTACTAAGAGAAAGAAAACTTTGTTCCTGACAACCAACTCTTTATTTGGTTATTTTTGGCAATTACATGCCTAATAATGAGGAACATAATTGCTGCCCAGGGTTTTGGTATGACAGTGACCCAACTCTAAAGTTCTTGCATTTCTTTTACAAAGACATGAAAATCAAAGTCAAGGTGTCATATTTCAGACAACTTTCAACCGGTGATGACTTAGTTATATATCTTTTTGTAGGACTTACGGAAAAGCAGAAAGTAATGTTATGCTATTTTTACGACATTGTGCTGCTCTATTACTTTAAAAAACAAACCCATAAACAAATAAAAAAAAAAAACCTCCCCACCCTACAAATAGATTATGACTTATATGGTAAGAATATCTGTATCCTTACCAGAACCACATCTAGGTGGTTAACTCTTTCAGAGGAACTGACTTAGACAACTTAATATATGACTGTAAAAATGCAATTACCCCTTTCCACATATCTGCACACTACATCTGTAGTATCACTGTTGTCTGTGACACCTTTAGATCTCTTTGACAGATTTTGGGCCAGATTCTCAGCTGATCCTGATTTTTTCACTGCTTTACTAAGCTGTAGACCAAAAAGATGAAGAATAACTTACTTTTCCCTAGATAAACATCAGACTGGATCACATTCTATTTCTGGTTATACTACTCTGACTCCAGTGAGCTCAGATTGGGTTTATGGGGCTTCACCATGCACACTTAGTGTCAAATTCCACCCACAGCTAAGAGTTACACTAACAATTCAGCAGAGGCTTTGAAATTACAATCTGTGACATTTGTGTGCGCCTTATTTGACCGTCTGTTTTCTGTTACCCAGCTAGCCCAGTAATTGTCTAAGAGGGCTGAAGCAAATAATTCAAATGACAGACTTTCTTTCACCTATGTATAGTCACCCAAAGGAGTTAATATCAGTATTTTGGAAGAAGAGTTTTAGTAATTACAGTTGCTAAGTAAATACAAAGTATAAACATAAACATAAGGGCAGTTAGTGACAGAACAAGGGGAAATGGGTTTAAGCTGAAAGAGGGCAGGTTTAGATTAGATATTAGGAAGAAGTTCTTAACTGTGAGGGTGGTCAGACACTGGAACAAGTTGCCCAAGGAAGCTGTGGATGCCCCCTCCCTGGAAGTGTTGAAGGCCAGGCTGGATGAGGCTTTGAGCAACCTGGTCTAGTGGAAGGTGTCCCTGCTGATGGCAGGGGGATTGGAACTAGATGATCTTTAAGGTCCCTTCCAATCCAAACCATTATATGATTCTGTGATTCTTGGTGTGATTCTTACATAGATATAACTACAAAGACTTAGAAGAATTGTCCCTGCTATAAAAAGGACTAATTTAAATATTTTTAATCTTTGAAATAATAATTAAGTCCTCATTTCACAAAACCACGTAAATATTATTTCTATTACAATAATATAACTTTTACCTCTATGGAACAATATGACTGTGTTATAAGTAAGCTATAGCTTCTCTACTTTATAGCATGCAAAAATTAACTTATGGAAGAATATGACTGTGTTATAAGTAAGCTATAGCTCTTCTCTACTTTATAGCATGCAAAAATTAACTTTTTCCAGAGATGACTTGCTATGAAAAAAATATACTGGTATTATTTCTTTGTAACTGTAAATAAAGCCTATTCCCCCTTCTAGATACTTTTGACAAACTCTTGAAAATATGCTTCATAGAAAAGCTGTCAGTGAGTCATAGCATTGCCTTAACTATATTTGAAACATCTGTACTTTTAAAACTGTTCCCAGAATCTCAGGTAATATCTGTTCTTCACAGCCTATAGACAAGGAAAAAAAAAATTGATGGAGGGTTTACAGACCCAGCCAGCTGTTGCCCAGCAATGGGAAGTGAATTTCAAAGGTGCGTGGCCCTTTCCAAGACAGCCTTTTCCAACAATCAATTTTTCAATGAAACATCTCTGTGGATCACAACTATGACAGCAGTTTATGCTACATATCACAAGTCTGTAACCCTGAGCAATGGTTGGTTCTTCTCCAGAGTTATGGAATCCAGCATGGATCTGAGGAATTCTCTTCCGTCACCCCCGGTACAACTGGTAAAGAAACAGTTTTCCAAGAGTCCAAAAACTGACGAGACAGCAAGTATTACAGGTGGCTTTTGACAGCAATGCAGCAGGGGCTTCTCTGTTTGATACAGGACCAGATCTGCTACATCTGGAATTTGTCAGTGGACAACAGGTATATTCTGAAAGAAAAGCAAACTATATCTTTTTAAAGATGTGTCCTGGCGTCCTGGTTTTGCTAGGACAGAATTAATTTTCTTCTTAGTAGCTAGAAAGCACTGTGTTTTGGTTTCAATAAGGGATTTGTTATAAGGTACAAGGACATCGTATTTTGCAAGTGCAAAGGACTGGGAGGGGGGGAAGTGTAGTGGTTAGCAAAACCCAGAATTGACATTTGCATATGCCAATAAGATATTCTGTATCATATTACATCATTTTCAGTATATTAACCAGGGCTGACTGGAAAGGAGGGGAAATCTCTAGGGAATCACTCAGGCTCATTTTTCTGGGATTGCGGTTTTGGGTTCAGGGTTCCTTCTCCCTCCTCTGGGAGTACTATTGGTGGGTGTTGAGCAATTTTACTGTGCATCACTCATTTATATATATATATATAAAAAAATATACAGTTGTTATCATTATTATAATTACTATTTTAATTTTATTTTACTCTAATTATTAAATTGTTCTTATCTCAACCTACAAGTCTCCTTACCTTTACCCCTCCAATTCTCTCCCCCATTCCTTGGGTGAGGGGAAGGGAAATGAGGGTGCGAGCAGCTGTGTCTTGTTTGACTGCCAGCCAAGTTAAACTATTTCACCTGGTTTTGCTAGGATAGGGTTAATTTTCTTCTTAGTAGCTAGAATAATACTGTGTTTTGGTTTCAGTATGGGATTTGTTATGAGAATAACAAATAAATAATTTTATTTCATTTAATCAAGGCCTGCAAGAAGATTAAGCTTATTTTTTCTACCACTGCTGATGTAGAAGGTGTCTAGTCTTCTAGGACCAGGTCTCTGGGCCTTAAATATTTCAGCTCCTTAACTGGTATATTCTATATGATGAACTCTGAACTCATGCCTTGAAAAGGCCAGGTGGAATACTGAAGGAGGGCTTCTACCTGCTGACACTGAGATTTTCCGTACATGGTAAAAATCACACTGCAACCATAGCTGTTGCAGATTCATTTTTTGAGACATGATTCACATCCTTCAGAATAACTTTAACTGGAACCCATACAGAAATAGAGATGTGAATGTAAGGATTGCAGCAAAAGCAATAGATCAGCAATTCTGCCGATGGTAAAGTGCACACTTCAAGGTGAAGCAGCTGATCTCTCACTCTCAATTCCTGTATAACCAGCTCTACCATACACTGCCTAAAAGTCTGAAGTGTCTGTTGTGATGTCTATGGACTGAAAAGATCTTGTGATTTTGGTGTGGAAAACTACCACTCAAGCACAGCATAGGTTCACTGTATATGCCAGTGGCCATTGTGGTGCTTTTTTGCTAAGGGAGTAGTTTAAAATGCAGTTCCCATGCAAGCCATCAATCTGACTGGGTAATCTAAATTCCTAAAAATTGCAATAAGTAAACCAAAGGGACTGCTGAAGTTACACGGCCCATGGATAGCTTGTGATCTGGCTGACCATCCTGGACAAGCCTGTAGCATATTGCAAGAGAAAAGTTTGGCTGCCTGTGACTCCTGGATTCCTTCCATCTGATGGCTCTCAGGAGTACAAAACACATAGCTGATAGAGCTCTGATATATGAAGGCGTCAGCAGAGCCAGTAGTTTAGCCATCCTAGATATGGGAGTCTTCATTTAAGAGGTAGCCATTAACCACACCTCCCAATGACATCAGCCACCCCTGAGGTTTCTCAGTACCTCCAAAAATGTGATTTTTGGTTTCCAGTTCTTTGAGTAGTGTCCATATGCTGAGAGGGAGAGGGAAGATGTAAGTAAATGCAGTGATTTTTCACTTTTTTAACATGGAAAAGCATTACATGCCAAGAAATGTCATCTTTGTATTTGTTCAGACAAGTTCCTAATGTCTATATCGCAAGATTCAAGAGATAAAATAATCTCCTTTATGCGTGCACATGTGGGAAGAAAAAGGGCTAGCATAATGTAAATTTTGTCTCTGCTGAAAGCACAGTCCTATGGGAATAACTCCTTACCCTGCTCAGCTGCAATAAGGAAGCAGTACTTGAGAAAAGAAACAGGAGAATCTTTGTGGATGCAGCCTTTTCCCCTTTGTGCCTTTCGATATTTAGCAAGTCCTTCCCCAGATTCTTATTGGTTGAGTTGGGGTGATCTGTTCTCCAAAGGGGTGGGAAAGGATGACTCTTTATTTTAAACATATGGTGAAAACACTGAATATAATGTTGGGAATTTGCAGCTGGGAACTGGATAGCAAAAGGGATATGAATTTTTTAAAAATCTCCAACAATTAAATCATAGCTCAAAACGGGGAGGGAGTAAGCAAGAAAGGAAATCATTGTAGCTGGAATAGGTCAGGAAGATAGAATAGATTTGCACATTCAGTTTATTTATTATTCCAAAAGAAACTGAAAACAAGGCTCAAAAGTACAGCTGAGAAGCGGAAGGGTGGGCAATGGTTGAACAGAACATTTTTGAAAGATTAGTCACTTTAATATGCCCATATATTGCTTTCAAAAATGGTCCAGATTCTCCGTGGGTGTAAAAGACAGCAGTTCATAGAACTAAATTATTTATACTAGCAGAGAATCTAGCTAATGTTTCTACTCCTGGCAAACACCAAAGTATAAAAACTTCACAAAAAACACACAAATAGAGCAGCAAAGTGGGGAAGAGTGCAAAAAGTTCTTCTCTTACTGCTAAAAATATATGTTTTCTTTTTAATTTAAAAAGATTTTGCTCTAGAGGTCTACTTTCCCCAAGCTTTTCAGCTAATTTTAGAGGCTACCACATGTCACAACACCAAAGGGGTCAGTCTGCCCATTCTTAATAGAGGGTATTTTTTTGTTTGTTTTCAAAGCAGTAACCAAGGTGAAACCTATCTGGCAATATTCAGCAGTACTGAGGAAAGAAAACCAGCTCTGATACTCTTATATATATTGGGTTCAACTTTTGGAGAGTAACCAACTTAGCCAGCTCCTATTAAGAATGTCTCTGTGAGTACTTAATGTTTATTTTCCATTGCAAAGTGGAGACATCCTCTCAGTGACCCCAGCTGTGCTTACCTGTCCTGTATTGGCTGGTCATATGTCCTTCTGTGGTGGTTCTGGCCTTTTCCCTCTTTTGTGATACCCCCCTTCTTGAAATGTGCTGTTATAACTTACCATAATGAGAAAAAAACCTATGTCTAGGTTGCACTAAATGCAAAAAATTAAAAATAAAAAACCACAGATAGCAATTATCTCTTCTATTTTCTCTAACAGTGGCCATGTCAAATAATTCAGAGGAAGGGTTGAAGTTCAAACTGAAAAGCCATCATTAATGCAGAGCTGTGCTGAGGCCCTGTGGAAGGTGTAAGATGTTCTTTTAAAATGCTTCAGCATGCCAGGAAGTTTCTAGACATTTTAGAAACCAGATGCCGTAACTTTAGCTTAGAACAGATGACTTTCTTAAGCAACTGGAAGGAAGACAAAGCAAAAGAGGCTAATATTTTGATACACAGGAGAAAGGTTAGCAATTTCCTTAGTATCACAGGACATGGTGTTTGAGGAAACCTGAAATATCTGAGGCAACCACTGCTGCGACAGTTGATACTGCTGTGATATTGCTAAGGTGTGCAGGGTGAACCCAGCACCAGCTTTGCCATTCAGAAACTTTGTCGTGCTACCTCCGGCTAATAATTCTGTGATCTGCCGTGGGCTCAGTATGTGGTGCACATACCAGACAACTTAATTTAGAATTAAGAGGCAGAATCATATTTTGTTAAAAGTAAAAGGATTCAAATTCCGAATGTTTTCCAGCAACCACTTTTTTTTTCCTTCTAGGAAAAAGAACATCAAGAGGTATAACTGGTGGGTAATGTTTCGGCATATTCTTAGTCTTTTGGAAATTCACATTCCTACTTTTAACTTTCCTGTTTAAAGATAACTATATATGTGCAACTCTAAATACAATTCATTTGTCTAGGTTTTTCTCCAATTTATTTAGCAACAACCCCAGCTGACAGTTTGCTTTAAATACAAATAACCTATCTGTTCTGGTATGAATTTTCTTCTCTTCTATTTTTGGCATAACTCTGTCACTTTTCTCAGTATTTTTTAAAAAGAACTTTAAAAGGTAAACTAAACATGTTATGCTTCATACACACAAGCTGTGTCTAGAGTCTGACCTCTTGTTCTTTTTTTGTGTCTTCCAAGATGGACAGCAGCTACGGAATTTTTAAGTAAATGAAACATTAGAATGAATTTACACTGCAGGCAAAAAAAAAGAATAGAAAAGAGGCAGACTCTTCTTTGCTACAGCATTCATAGTCATTAAAAAATGCTGTAATAAGGCAAGGGTTTTATTTTTCTAATAAAAATATCTTATTTTGATCAAATGCAAAAGCATAAACTTTTTTTTTTTTTAATAACACACCAATACAAAATCAGAATCATACAAACATTCATCCCCCAGATTAGTCTGTGATATTTCACACCTCACTCTAAAGAGGTCTGAAGATACCGATTTTGATATCAATTATCAGTGACTTTAAGAACTAAAATTAATATATATATAAGACCAATAAGAAAGGAAGATATCAGATGGGTACAAGAGAGATCTCAGAAACAATGAGGCAGTGAAAGGACTGAACACTGTTCGCACAGAAATACACACAGCTTAGGAAATAAGCAGAGCTCTGCATGTGGCCACAAAACTGACTTTGTTGAGGTAATGGAGATGTGGTGGGGCAACTCAAATGACTGGAATGCTGTGATGGAGGTCTACAAGGCCTGGGCTCAACAGGCCCTCTACATGGAGGAGCAGCTCTTCTGTTGTATGGGGAACAGTCTGGTTAAGAGCTTGTGGATCATGATCAGAGGACAGGCCAGTAAAGGTTACATTGCAATGGGAGTTTGTTACAGACATCTAATCAGGGTGAGGAAGTGGACTTGAAGAAGTCTCTGTATGTTCCATAGTTCTTATGGAGGACTCTAACTTGCTTGCGATCTCCTGGAAGGGCAGAATGGCAGAATACAAGCAATCAAGATTTCTAGAAGGTGTCAGGAATAATTTCTTGATACAGGTACTGCATGGGCCACCAAGGGGTGATGCACTCGTGGATGTGCTCTTCACTACCAAGAACAAACTAGAAATGCTGCCTGGGGCATGTAGGATTGATGTTAGGAAAGCCAAAGCTCATCTGCAGTTTAGACTTGCAAGGGACATCAAGGATAGCAAAGATTCTACTGCTACATTACCTGTGCTGAAGAGGGCAGGTGATTTAGTGCCTGTAGACACAGATAAGGCTGAAGTACTCAGTGCTGCCTTTACCTCAGACTTCACCCATACAAGTCCACAGGATCAGATGAGCTGCCTCCAAGGGTGCTCATAAGGTTGGTCAATGTCCTGTCAAGGCCGTTCTCTGTCATCCTTGGAATGTCACAAAAATCAGAGAGGAACCCCAAAAGTTGCAGATAGATGGCCCTCTCCCCCCTCAGGAGAGGGCCATCAAAATGGTTGAGGGCTGAAGCACTTGTCCTGTGATGAAAGGTTGAGGGAATGGGACTTGTTGAGCTTGGAAAAGAGATGGCTTTAGAGAGATGTAATAGCAGCCTGACACTTTATATGAAGAGGTCATTAAGACAGAGTCAGACTCTTCACAGATGCATTGTGGAAAGGTGAGGGACAATGGGAATAAATGGAAATCAGAGAGATTCAGACTACATATAAGGAAAAACGTAAGAGAGAGAAAAATTGTTAAATCATTGTGAAGGACAATTAACATTTTGCAGCGGTATAAAGTATTCTTTATACAGGACTTGGAACTTTTGTGCCAGTATCTACCAAATAAAGCATCACATGCCACAAAAGACCCAAATTCACTTCTCAGTTACCACCATGCAACAATCAACCCAAGTCTTTCTCAAGAACAAAGAATTAAATGTAATTTCAAAATAAGTCTATTCTTAAATAAAGATGTGAGATTATGAACCTTCTTGAAAAATCTGCATTATAACCTGAGAGAAAGAATTCTTCCAAATAACTCTTTACACAGTATTTGGACAGCTGTTTAACAACAAAAATCCCGCTAGTTGAGTTATATTATAGTTTCTACTTGTGCTTCCAGCTGCTGATGCCTGGTCTAAGGGGAAAGGAGACAAGAGCCAAAGATACACATTGCTCTGTGCAAAAAATCAGGAAAACGAAAGGCTGAGAGCCAAATCATCCCCTCTGATTCTAGGTGCTTTGGGTTGGAATTCACACAAAGACTGAGCAGAACTGGCCTGGAATTCTATAAAGAAATGTAGATGCAGATGTTGTACTTCTATGCAGGTGGTCCAAGACCACTGTAATTTCTTTGTGGCTCTTAGGTTTTACACACTGGTGGATTGCCAGCTTCCCTCTTGGGATGAGGCCCTTCATCAGAGGGATTTTGACCTCCTCTGTGGAAAATCCAGCTATGCAAGCTTGACAGGCCTCCACAAGTGAAAACTGACTTTGACCTCCTCATAGGAAACCCAGACCCTAAGTCTATAGCAGGAAAATGTTGTGGCATTTAAAGGTTCATTCATATTTACATATACATAAAGGAAAAATATGTAACATCATAGGGCTGTGTTAAACCATATGAAAAGGAAACATCAATTCATACAGTTTGTTGGAAAAACAGAATTGGAAGCATGTTTTATTTGAATATGCAGATGTACTGAAGTCAAAACTTTGTGAAAACATATGGATTTCATCTTATTTTTGTTTCAGGAGAAAGCAGAAAAAAATTATGTAATTGTAAGAACAAAAACATTTTTATGTTTAAAATACTGAACATTTTTTCTTCATGAAGAATTCTGAAATGCTAGCATTTTGTCCTGCTCTCTAATGCAGGCAGACTTCAAAGTTTCTATATCTTCCACTAAAAGACACTCTGTCTTTGCACAGTTCCAAAATTTAGGTTGCCTGTTCCTTAAGTGTTTTTATGGGCTATGTCCTGCAACTATAATGGAGCAGAAACAAGATAGACTGTAAGAACGCCTCACGACTTCTTTCTTGGCCCAGTCTTGCAGCATATACTGGTTTTAATTTCTAATAATAATGCTACTATGTGACAGAATTCAATATCAGTTCAATCCCTCAGCTTCTTTTATACATAATCCTTGCAATATTGAGGATGCAGAGAGACAATGAACAGAAGCAGTGCAGGGCAAAATCTTTATTTGACTCAACTAGACTGTGCATATGTTTTAATTACATGTGTTAGCAGTAATGGTTTATTAAAACTCAAAATTATTTTGTCCTAACCATGAATAAGGGTTTGTGTAGAAATCAGGGATGTCCAGCAACTGGTATCTCGGTACAGGAGCTCTGTACGTGAAACTTTCCTTTTCCCCTTTGCTCACCGTGGCAATTTATTTAGAATTCTATCTGAATGGATTTGCCTGATGTTGAGTCTCTGCATGGTGCCTTCATCTTTAATAAATATTCTACAGAACCTGCTTTCCTGTCTTGTCATTGCCTAGAAAGGGGTTTCCAGTAAAATGTGAAAACATGTCAAATAAATATTTAATATAAATTAGGTGTGATTTTATTATATGCTTCCTATGGAAAGCTCCTCATTGATGTGAATATTCGTCAGATTAGGCCTTTTGAATATTTTGTTACACAAGCCACATACCTGGATATCAGTCACTTAGTGTACTGCATGAACTGCAATGGCACTTCTCAGAAATAGTCTACCAGGAATTGGTCTAGGTGAATTCACACTGTGCAGTGCACCTTTACCTTAACTGACTATGTGCCTGCATTGCCAGTTTAACATTTTGTATGGAATTATTTCTGTTCATTTGTAGGCACATTCTAAGTAGCATTTTGCAGGAGTAATTATTAGATTCATCCCAGTTCAGAAAAAGTCATGGTTCTTCTAATTTCTTGTTCCTTCAAAATTCTTTACTATTAACAGGAAAATTTTACAACCTACTCAAGTGCTTTCACAAGCAATTTTTACCTAACTAATCTGTTTCTAAATATCTACATTTCAAAGTCATTTTTGCATATTTGCTTCAAGGGAGTGAGATTAGTTTTAGGGCCAGAAAAACTTAACAGAACTGAAAGTACAGTGCACCCACAGGGATGGCACATTGATTTGAGGATATTAATACATGCCTAATTTTTACAATACATGTTGTGTTCTTCAAGAAAGACACTAAGAAATACTCCAAGTTGGGATGCAGCCAAAACATGTAGCCCTGTCTAGTGGTCAGGCTGGTAACTTAGATATAGACACAGGACAATTTACTACAACTCCAAAAATTACTCCTGAATTCAGTTCATTCTATTAATATACAAGGCCCTGGATAGTAGCTACATGATTACTTTATCATAACTCATTTTACCCTGTAAGCAACAAAAGAAATCAGTGAAACACCACCTTGCAAGATAAAGAAACTAAAACTTGATTTAATTTCCTTCATGAAGAAAAATTATTCTCATAGTCTTCCTGTGAAGTAGGCTCTGTGAGTATCCTTGGTTTGTCCAGATCTCGATTAACCTGCAGCATAATTCCCTGGTATTATGCAATTGGTGTTAAATATGTGAAACATATCTAATGCTTTTCTACTTTTAGAACACCTACTTCCTACATTTATCTGCACCTGAAGAAATACACTTCTGTCTCTTACATGAACAAAAACTCCAAGAAATAAGAGAAAATGGAAGTTAGGTGCTAAATATAAAATTATACCATAAGTATTTAAAATCAAATTGTTGAAATGTGTTAGCTTATTCACCCAGCAGAAAACATTACTTATAGCAGGAATCACTGGTCAAAATTCTATGCTGAGTTAAGCAAGACGTCACTTAAGAATATCATAGTGATCTCATCTGCCCTTAAAATTTGTACCTCTATTGAAACCCTCCGTTTTCTGCTCACACTCCACATTTTTAATAATGCTAGCTGAGGTAGCACGTCACATGAGACCCAATGGTTAAAAGAAAGAAGACTGTAACTGTGGTAGGTTTGAAGTTTCATAGTCTACAGGAAAAAAAACCCAACAGTATAGGCATGCTTAGCAACTACCTTCCAGAGCATTTTTATGAGATGAAGCTTGCTTTTTTTTTTCCCATGGGTTAAGTTGGCATCTTTCTGAGTAGTGTACATACAACTAAGAAATATTAATGATGCCATTTGAGACGACCACTGTTGGGCCTAGACCACTTGTATGATGGCTGTGATGAGTGCTGGGGAAGAGGGTGTGGTGTTCTGATGATGGAGGGCTTAATGAAGTGGCAGGATAAAGGTAGGAATTAAAGCTACCCAGATAACAAAGAAATAATAGTTTATTAAGTTAATAAGAATAATAGATACCACATGAGTTAACTTCCATGGTTGTTCAATGAAGTTAGAATACCCTATGTAGGAGAGGAAATCCATCATGATTAGATGGTTAATCCAGAAGATCTTGGAAAACATCTAGTAAACAAACAGCTTAAAAATCACAAGTCACAAAATGATCCCCAAAGCCTTGTAATGCATTAATATATTCATGTCTCAACACCAGAAGCAGAAAGATAACACCAGAGACTGTTGTTCTAAAACAATTTCTGTGCAATTATGTAAAACAAAGATCATATGAGAGAATAGTAAGGCAGCTTGGAAGATTTGAACCAGACTGATACTGAGGAAATCTTAGAAAGAGTAGAAGATTTGAAGTGTACATGTCTTTGTATTACACTGGAGAATATATTGAGACAAAGTGGGTTCAGGAAAATTCGTACTGTAGAAAGAGAACTCCCAACATTGTTAAAATTATTTTCATGCAACAGTTCAGAGGGACAGACAAGCAGAGATTAGCTTTTGGTGTTGTAAAACAGCAAATGAAGGCAAAGGATCAGAAAGAAAAATTGCAGTTTACTAAGGGCCTCTAAGGAAAATGTTTTAACATTTAACAATGATATAAACTCAGACGTTTTGGTACCTTAAATTAAGATATCATAAATAGAGACTTATTCAAAATAACCAAGCAGCTAGTTTCAAATCCTAGTTTATAACTTATAGCAAAAAACCTTCTTGCCTGTTTGTCAGAAACCTTTTAACAGCCAAATTTATTAGGAACTATGTGCTGCAGAACATACAAAGAGCCAAAGTGTCAAAAGTGTAGCCAAATTGGTGGCATAACCAAGGCAATACAAGAAGAGCAGACTATCAGTAGGCCTTCCATGAAACTTCATGTGCATCTTGAAACATCATAAACTCTCTTTTTGACAGAAGTATCATTCATCCCTCACAGTTCTTTATGCATCTAATGTTTGGTGCAGAGAGCCAAAGATATTACAGTATGGGGTCTTGTGGTTTTGGGTATTTTTATTTTAAGGCAGGCTCTGAAGAGCTGGGCAGATACATAAAGGATATAAAGAAAGTAGAGAAAATATAACAGGAAAGTTACTTTAAGTTATTTGTAAGAGAGTGTTTGCAGATCCCAGAAATGCATAGAGGAGTGCTCTCAAAACTAATTTGTGAAGTTTATTACTGGAGTTTAAAAGGGATTACTTTCACTAAGATACATTACAGCTAGTCTAGACTGTAACAGAAATAATGACTGCAGAACAACAAGAAGGGCAAATCATGAATAAAAGAAAGATTTAGATGGAAAGGATTCTACCAGTCAGCCTTTCTCTTTTTGCCACCCAGAACACACTGTGCTACAGACCAAAAATGTAGTTCTATGTGCAGAGCCATTTGTATTGAGAATGCTTTTTATGCCTTAAAAACAGGGGCAAGAGAGTGTGTCTCTTTAGTTGAAAGCAGTAGATGCAGATATAAAATATGCAGAAACAAACTCACCCTCAAACACAAGCTGTATTTTATCACACTGATAGAAACCTAGTGAAGAACATGTAGAATGTATCAATGAACATAACAAGAAGCAACCGTGTAGCTGAAACAAGATTGTTACTAAGATCGTACATAAGAAGCATAGCAGATTTTACAGTGAGTGCCCCACATGACTTTGGCATAACCAGCATAGAGTACACATTAATTTTGTATTTAAAGGAGGCCAAATAAACAACCAAGCCATTATAAAAAGTTGAGAATGATTATGTAATTTTCTTTCTTTGATAACCCCAGCAAAAAACCAACAACATTAAAGATGACATAGCAGTAACAAAATAAGAAAGCACTCAGAATAAAAACCTTTCTTAGGGAAGAAAAGCAAAAAACTACCCACAGATTTGGTTTTGGATTATAGAAGCAAGAAAAAGGACAAACCTAATTTGTTTGTTGTGCAGTTCATAAACAAATTTGCAAGTGTCTGCTAATGCATATGAGCTGAGTGGCTGAATGCAGTGCACCTGAAACGTTACACAATAGAAGTCTGTGCTTCCCTCTTTTGATTTGGGCCTTTGGCAGAAGCCCTCATGCTTATAAGCATCTGCAGATCACACAAAAACACCTGGTGTTCCAGCAACACAGATCTACTCTGACCAATTTTCCACTCTATTTTTCTAGTCTCAGCATGCCAGTTTCTATTTCAGTATCTTTATTCTCATAACAGAGAGGACTAGGCAAGAGGAAACAAATTTCACAAGTCTCAACAGGTCTTCTGCTCATATCTACACAGAGGGGAGTTCTGAAGAAGCACAACAGCCACCTGACCCAAAAGCCAGTGATGCAGGTTTTGGTGCAGCATCAAAATTGTCCCTCTCTTCAATTTTTTTTTTTTTTTACAACATAATTAATTTTTTTTTCAGAGTGTGTTTTTTGCTATGCTGATGCAAAAGAAAGCACAAAGAACATAATTATTCTGAGCACTTTGCTGATGAATTGGTCTTAAACAAGTGAAATACTGTAATGACAGACTCTTCAGATGATAAAGTGGGAAACCAGAAAGCTAGTTGAAAGGCAGCCTTATACAGAAAGCTCATTTGCTCACCTGCAAATCCTTTGGGGCACATATAGTTATAAACTGGTGGGGAAAATGAATCAGTCTCACGGGGCACTGTAGCAATTTGCTGAAGACAGAGAGAAAAATGTAGATACAGGACAACAGTGTAGACTGAGAGACTTATGGTTCTCCAACTTTTGTGTAAGTAACAACCATGAAGCTGTTTCCCTTGTCAGGGACTAGGACTAGCCAGGAACTCACATTTTTTGAAAAGGGAACATCACAATTCCTCCACAATTTCCTCCCTGCACTCTGGGTTGCTTATAGCATCAGCATCATCTTTTTGTTCAGCTGACACCTGCAGAAAATGCAATCCTGATTTTTGGCCTGTGGTTTTATAGCTATTTCACTCCAAATAAAATGCCGCAGTCAAAACATGACAATTTCCTGGTAATTTTCAGACACAAATCAGGCAGCAAAAAAATTTTTATAGCACAACTTTTTCTGTGTATAGTTTATTCACCAAATGTTTCTGGTATCAAGGCAGTAACTTCTTATTTTTGATAAAAATGTTGTGCTAAAGAACATCTGTGAGAGTGATGTGCAAAAAAGAAAAGAAAACAACCCAACACTCCAAAACGGATATTGTGCTATTCATGGGGAAATAAGGAATGGAAGGTGCAAATCAGGGAAGCTGCTTGGATGTAATTCAAGAGAAATATGGTGCCCAGATAGTATTCCCTGATTTCTAGTTCTCCTACCAGTAATATATGCAGAACTATTATTTTTGAATTGCAGCAGGGATGAAATCAATAAAATTATATAAAAATTAGAAAGATTCTATAATCTTGTAACATTTATTAGAGCATGCTATTTTTTCTGTAAAAGTCACAAACCACCATACAGATGTTATTATGGAATAATTTATCTGGTACAGAATTCCTTAGTACCTCTCTGAAGCTGTTTATCTGATAGGACTTCAAATTCCACATTTTATGAACTCTAGAAATAGCCAAAACACAATGCTATCAGTGTGCCAATGCCTGCTGCTATTGCAAAATAATTTATTGGCATAGTACCAAGGTGTGTTCCTTCACAAAGCCTGCTCAGTTCTACTGTGATTATCTATTTTGATCATCATGATAGATATACTCTGAAAATGGATGAAGTGCTGCTTCTTTATGTCTGTTTCAGGCCAAGATCTGAATATTTGGTCTGTATTTAATGCAGCTAGAATGTTTTCACCTCTGATTTATACCACTATGAGACCTGTGAGAAGGACAAAAGGAAAGCACCTCCTTAGCAAAATTCACAGAGAATTTGAGAGTATGGGATTGGAAAAATGAAATTGTGACTGACTAGGGGCACTGTATCTTTAAGAATGATCTTCTGATGCACAGACATACTGTGCAGCTCAGTATGCCTCACTGCTGTTCAGGAAAGCAGAAAGGAGTTCAGGTTAGGACTGAGATATTAAGTGCTTGAGCATAGTAAAATGTGCAAGATCAGTTGAGCTTTTCTGGCTGCTAAAAACATCTGCATATTTCACCTGTCTTTAAAGTCTGTTTTTGCAGCATTTAAAACAATATGACAGTAATACAGTTGGTGTGAAAATTTCAAAAGCAAATCTGACTGCAAGCTTGGCATTGTCACGCCATTTCTTGCAGCTGTTGGAGGGAGCTACACTAAGAGTTATATTTACACAAGTTACTACCAAATGACCAAATCACACTAAATAAACAAAATAGGAAAGCAAAGAAATGCATGGAACAGTAGTTGAGCTTCACAATTCTAGTCTCCACTAGAAAATGAATAAATTTGTATTTTAAGGAGCTGGGTTCTGTGTTTGAACTGTGGGATTTAAAGACATTGTACTACCGGACTAAAAACCCTTGAGTCCAGTGAGGGTCAGTATCTGGCTGCAGGAAGGAAAGATGCAGGTGAATACAGGGCTTTAGTCTTCAGTTCAGCAAAAGACTGAAAAGTTCACTTTTTATTAACCAAGAGAGTCATCAAAAATATTTTGCTTCCAGATATTTAAATTGAAGGCCATTTTTAAAACAAACAACTGAACAATATTGTTTAATGAAACATGAAAGTGAAGCATTTTGGTCTAAAAAATAGGACTAGGGTGTACTTTCCAACTCCTAGGTCCAGATCCAGACATAGCCTGCGTCCCAATGCCACGCTGAGTGTGGCAGTGCAGTGTCCTTCTTTGCCAGGCTACACACAATTTGGTTTCCATGGGAAGGAAACCTGAGCCTTCAGGGCTGAAGATAGCTGTAGCATGCTCTAGCCACATCCTCAGCGTGAGGGATAAAGCAAGCACAACCTTAGGTAAAAATACTGGAGTACTCCTGCCCAACAGTGTAGATGTAACAGCTTATTACAAGTGCTTAAGTTTTGAGATAAAAAGATATAAAACCTCACAAATACAGTTAATGTGGAAGAGGCAGTTTTACATGTCTTCACTGGAGTAGCATTACAGCACTATGACAAAGATGAGGTCTCCTATTTAAATAATGTCCTTTTTTGATGGAGTTTTATTACATTAGAGGAATTGAACTTTGGTTGACATATGTAATAAATGTTGCTATTTCATAATGTTTTTTATAATTCAAAGCACTCCATTACTCTAGTCACTTTTATTTAGCAAATATCCTCTATATGCTCTAGCAGACACTTCACTGACTCCTTTGCTCTCTCAATGTTGCTAGTCTCAGCACAGCTTAAATGGATGTTGTTTATCCTAACTTCTCTATTTATCAATTTAAGCAGAAAACTATTTAGCAGTTAAAAATCAGAATATCTAAGTTTTTATTTTCTTTGAGCTGTGTTTTGCTTTTGAAAAATATCTGAAGATCTACTTTGATTGACAGTATTATGCCTTCATCAGACAGAATAAGTTTAAGTAGAACAGAAGGTGTTTGAAGGTGGGTGTATTTGACTACTATAGAAATTGGTAGATAATAACGACTTTCATGAAAGATCTGTCAAATTCAAGGTGGTACTTGTTAAAGTTTGATGTTCCTGTGAACCTTCTAGAATAACAGAATACCTAATCGTCAAAAAACGACACATCATCTTTTTCCATCTACTTGGGCACTTCAAATTCAGGGGAAAAATAATCAAAACTTTTATCACTCTTTGTGGTCAGAATTCTTTCCTTTCATACTTCTAACATATCATTGTTTTTTCTTCTTTCAGTCAAGCAACCATAGCAGTTAGTAATCAACACTTCTCAACTATTTACACCAAATAGTAACCCATTACTATAAGTTAAGGAGAAAGTTTAATTTCTCTTGTTTTATTACTGGCTTCTGAATAATCTTGTCTTGCTAATATAGTAGCTATAACTAATTCCGTTGATGTCAATAGCAAATTTTACCTGTGATTGTACTAGGATCAGTATTTCACCTTATGTTTTTAAAACAAAGTCTAAACAAGGAAAAGAAAAATTTGCAGAGCAAAATTGCTTCTAGCCAGGTTGTATTCACTGTATCCTGGTGTATCTTTATACTGGATTTAAAGCTGAAGCATTGATAAAATAGTATGAAAATAGCTATGCTGATGTAGTGGAGAAAAAATAAATTTGTGATGTCTGTAGTTCAAGAAAGAACTGACAGCTGTCAGTATGAATTTTTCCTTGTCATTTATAAAATAACCAAAGATTTGTTTCTGTGGTGGGAAGTAAAAATAAGTTTCAGTCTAGAAAAAGCTCAAATTCATATTTATCTAGGGAGAGGAAGCAGAGGAGAAGGTTCTTTTTTTAGCCCTATACCATCAGGAATAGCAGTTTCTGGTCTGTCCTTGTGTGTGTATTTGCCTCCAAATCTCTCCTTCATCTCCTCATTCAAATTCTGAAGATTTAGATATTTTTCTCTTTGAAAGACAATCCCTGTATTTGTGAAGGAAAGCTTTTAGGGACAGAGTGCTAGAAAGGAGTTGTTGGGTCTGTAACACAACTCAGAAAAGGGGTTTTGCTTGTTCTCTAGGGATGGTTGCACAATCATAAGTGAGTCTCCTGCAGCCAAAGGCAACCATCCCTACAAAGCAGGTAAAAACTTCTCTCTCAGCTCCTCTAACAAACTTCTGACCTTCAGCAAAAAAGACCAGAGGCCATAAAACCTAAAATGTTCCCATCGAGATGGAAACCAGAAAGATCAAATGCATTGCCTATGTACCTACAAGATCTCATGGTTGTTTTAAGGATTCAGCTAGATTAAAGTAGTAAATTGAGCTGAAAACCCCATTAGTTAACATTTTCTACTAAATACACTCTAAATAACTATAATGGATGGAAAAATTCATTTTTAGGAATGAGTTAGCTGGTTGCTATCAACTTAAAGCTTGACCACAACTAGAATAAATGCTCTCCATTCATGTACATGTACCTTAGTGCCAGAGCTCGTTGGATCAGTGAAACTTTTTTTGAGTAAAGAATGCCTTTAAGGAGCTGTTTGCACCAACTGTTTGCACAAGCCATCCTTATCTGCTCAATTTATGAGCTGATTTGAAAAGCTCCTGCAAAACCCAGTGCATTTTCAATATTCAATCTGAAATGCTCATAACTCAGTCCAATGAAAACCAATTTTCTCTAGAGAACTCAAAAGCCTTTCGTCTCGGTGAGAACAATTTCCAAGTCATATTTCAAGTTTCAACTCCCAGCAGTTTTGGCTGTAAAAGTGTTTAAAAATAAGTCACTCTCTTTATAAATATAAATTATACACATATATATTTTACTTCAGTAAAGAGATTTTTTTTTTTTTACCCCTCAGCTTCATCAGATTCAGAAACAGCTGAACAGCCTTCACTCAAGACTTCACAGGCAAAATACAATCAGTTTCAGACAGGGTAGAATATTGGAGAATTAATGGTGAAACTTCAGCAGTTAAACCTGAGAGATAGAAATTGAAATCTCAATTATAGTTGCTTGACCTGCTTTTTCTATGGACAAGCTTTCTGTAGAAAGCGCTCCCCTTCCAACACTTTTGTCCAGATATTGTGTAAACATGTAAATGTCTAGAAGTTTATCCGAATTCTTACAGGCCAAAAATACTCTTGCATAAATATTTGAGAAATAGCATGCTATATTTGCATTATGCTATATGCATGTGCAGCCTACAAGTGTGCAAATTAGCTAACGTGTTATCTACATGTAGTCTCAAGTATACAATATGGCATATATAATCCATATTAAAAATAGATGGTTTTACTCTGTGTAGTCAAAGGAAACTCTCCTTTATTTCAGTTGTCTCCCATGATCTTCCTTTTATTCCAGCAGTAATTATGAAACAACAGCTTTATTTACAATGTAATTTCATTCATATATTGCACAGTTAAAACAGGAAGCAGAAAATAAGTATTTACATATAAGTACTCCAAAAGACTGCCTTTCTCAGTAGAATAGTTTCTGTATTTGAATATGTGCAATATATATAAATAGGCTTGAAGACATTGCATGTTGATGAAATTCTGAACACTGTTATTATATACATGTGATACTACTGGAGAACAAAGCTGACTAAAATGCTTTGCTTCAGAAAACTTCCCTGGTTTGTTGGTTTTGCAGATTTTGTCACCTTAAATTTCTGAGCTTCAATAGCTATTACATTTAATATTTAAATATTTATACAATAAATAAGTTCACTAAGAACTATGAAGGAGTATTTCAAGTATTGTCTTGCACTAATATTTTCTTTGTCACCTTTTTCTTCTGAGTTGCAAATGGATTCTTTATTTCGCTTTTAAGAAAAATACATTACTTTGTAAGTTCCACAAGTCAATAACACATCAAATTTGATTTTTAGAATCATTTTATTTAAAACTGTTTTTCCTGAAGAGAACAAAGATATGATTTACTGCTTTCATATTGGAGGAAGTTCCCTGGAGGAAGTCTCTATTTAATTTTTTTTTTTTTTTTAACTGATATATTTTGATGGGATTTTTAAGTGAGAAATTCTATGGAGATTGTCATCTAAGTAACAAAAGAGTCTGAGAAGACAGAGAAGGGAAAGTGTCTTTTAATAACACAATTGAAGTGCTGTGGTTTTTTTAAAATTACAATTTACAATTTAAAATGTCCTCAGATAATGGAAAACCTACAGAAGAAACAGAAGCCTAACAGATGCTTATGATTCTTTGCTAAATTAATGGTGTTATATCAACTTAACAGTATTTGTGCCTTTAAAAATCTTGTCATAAAACTTTAGTGCAGTTTTATTATGAATGTTATTTTATTCTGTTTTCTTCCTTTCCATTTCAGTCAGTAAAATAATTTCCATGATGGATTTTCAAATAAAGGGAGGTAGGGAATGTTGAATTGGAGTTTGAAGTGCAAGAATTTGTAATATTGAGGAAATTTACGTTATTGAATTGGCCTTACAAACCAGTAAGAATTGCATTTTCACAATAAAATTCTGCCTCTGGGAAGACAGGAAAGGTAAAGACAAGATTTCTACTGATTTTAAAGACAAATTTTAAGCTTCTTTATCTTTTGTAAGGGATATGACTTCATCTCTTCCTATCTTATGTTTTATAATCATGTTTGTGTAAGACAGCATAGTGTAAGCCCTTGGTGCTATATAAACAATGGATAATTAAACAATATACGTAATCAGTATCCAACGGTTATTTCAGGAGTTACCTGGAAACCACCCTAGAAAACATCTTTGCAGAAATACAGTAGGCATGTAGAAATTATATTTCTTTTTCCCCTAATTAGAGCCTATCAGAGCCTCATCTCTTTTTCAGAACATAGTAACGTATCATTAGCAGAAGTACAATCCTGTTTGACAGAACCGTTGAATTTCTTTTGATTTACAATGTAGACTGCGTGTCTACTAGGTCTGTCGTGAGCCTGCCTGATTTTGAAATGTAAATGTTATTTCACAAGGCCAGGTCTAACCTTAAATACTCTCTTTTACAACTGTATGACAATTACTTGGGCTTTTTCCAGTGAACTGGTGAAAATGCTGAGCCAAAAACCAGCTTAAATCTGATGGAGTAGCCTCAGTTCATTTGAAACTGAACCTGAAAGAAGGGAGAAGCACGTTGGTGCTACACTCTCTTCTCAGGGAAACCTGGATTTTCTGAGAGCAGCAAGTCTCTGAGCAACACAACCACATCCTCAAGAAAAAAAAAAAAACAAAACAAAACAGCAGTCTGCCAAGCCATACAGGCCCCATGAATACTGATGTGATCAAATACTGTCCATAAATCTGTCTTCCTGATTAATTCTAAAATATTCCAGTCAGCCAAGAACCATTAAATACTTTCCTCAGGGAGACAGAGGTCCTGGAGACATGACTGAAACATTCGTGCCTGTGGATTGTTCTGCCACAGTAATCACTCTATTAAATTCAGATATTGCAGCACATTTTTCAAAAGTTAGTAAGCATTCTAATAAGTGTCAGTGGTTCAAGGTTATTTCCTTTATTTCCTCGAGACCTAATGTTTAGGCCTCACTGAAGTCCAAATAAAACATGCGACTGCAAGCAGAGTAGTAAGCCACAGCACAGGCTCTGCTTTCAGCCACAAAAAGCAGTGGTGGAAATGAGAGGCAAATATTTGACTTTATGCATGTAAACCTGAGGCTATGTTTATGAGAAATTACTTCTCCAGGAAATACTTTGTTAGAAGTCACACTAGACACCGACTGTTCTGTCTCTGCTCCACAAGCATAGCTCTCAATACTGTGAAGGATCAGGTGGGGATGGGGAGAGCAGCTCTTGCAGCAGTTACGAACAGTTTAGAGGCCAAACCACAAAATGCAAGTTAAGTCCATAATCCTTATGGAGGCAGAAAAAAAATCAAGGGGCCATATTAGGTCACTTCTTATGCACTTCACATTTCTTTTTCTTTGGTTTAAGTGACAACAGTGAGTCCCTACCTCAGCCTGTGACAGCATCTGTCATTGAGGAAACAGCTACAGCCTTGCACTGCTCACATGGATATAGGAGATATGACTACATGCTGCTCTCCTACAAAGGACTGATGATGTGAAAAAGATTAATTTGAAGTATTACTGTTTTCTTCTATGAGCTATTTTAACTGGAGACACTCAAACTCACAGCTCTTAGGAAGGGGTATTTTTGGGATATGTTTGGGTTATTGGTTTGGTTTGGTAGGGGTTTTTAAATTTTATATATTATATATATATATAATTATTATTATTATTTGTCTTTCAACTGAAAAGATTTCTATTTTTAAAGGAATTTTTTGGCTGATAGGAGTTCATCAACATCGATGTAGATATGAGGGCTGAAATAATGACTAATCAGGCTAATAAGAATTTTTCAGGGAGTATGTACATTTTTATTAATCATTCTTTGGCTCCATAGCTAAGTGAACTAAATAGATTGCAGTCTACACAGACTCCAGGCATACAGCATAAGCACTAAGCCTGTGAAAATACCTGATGTAGCACAGCAGAACAGGATCTCTGAGGCTTTTAGTAGCAATTTCTCTGTAATGTCAAACAGTGTAAATTACAGTGTAATTCAGAGTGTTTCTTTGATAGCGGAAGGAATAATTAATGCAAGCAGTTATTATGGAATAACATAGCCAGCCTCATTTGCATGAACAGTATTCTACCAAACTCTTTACATTTGTGACAAATCTTAATGTCCAGGTCATTTTAGAGTACCTTTTCATGAGCAGTGTGAAGGGCATAAGAATAAATAAAAAATGAAACCTGAAATATAAATTAATTTTAATGTGAGGAGTCAGATTTTTAAGGTACGTTAAGTTTCACATTGAGCATGAAAACAGTGAAAGAGCCTCTGAAATTTTGTTCTGGTTTGATTACTATGTAAACCTTTCTTTCAGAAAAGGATTCAAAATAGTTGATGCTGAAGCTACTGAAGATTTGTTCATAACATAATGAAAAACATTTCATCAACTTTCACTTTATTGGAACTCTGTGATGAAAGTGAGTTAAATCATTAATCCTGCTTTTGTAAGAAAATGTGTGACATCTGCTGGCAGCACATTAAAAAAATGCAGCTTCCTTTTTTTCCTACCAGTTGATATAAGAGCAGATACTGAAATCCAGTTCAAAACCCAGTAAAATTAGTAAAGTCAGTCCTATTAGCTTCAGTGAATTTTTTTTAAATCAGACCTCTAATATGTAAGAGGTTCAAAAGACATTTAGTATACTTGTCTTCTTTTTAAAATTTTTTTTCCTGTTAGATATACCAGCTGCCCTCCTTTCTTGCAGTGATGAAATGCAAAATGAAGGCTTGCACTGCTACCAGAATGAGGCAAAGAACAGCTCAAGGATACAGAAGTAAACAGAAATTTTTCAGAAGACACAAGCAAGAACTTTCAAAATAACTTTCAAATATATATTGTACATATATTGTTCAATATATATGTATATATATTGAAAAATATATATTTTTCCACACTCTGCTTTCTACAGAGGTCCATTTAAGATCAGAATCCCTTGGTGGCAGAATATGAGATTAAGTACTGACAACTGAAGATATACAAATTAATGTGACTGAATATAAAAGAAAAAATAGAAGCCTAATTACTCCCTACAACCTGTATTTCTGTATCAAGTTGCCAAATAGCTCATGATTCTGAGTCATTTGCAGAGCTTCTGCAGACTGGTGGTTTGTTGGGTTTTTTGTTGTTGTTGGGTTTTTTTAACTGAAGAGAAATAATTCCTCCTTACCATCTACAAAATCACTAGTAATTCCCAGTCCTCCATAAACAACCAGGATAAAGTAAAGATCTGAGAGGCAGTGACATAAAGAACACTAAGAACTTCAGCCCTTTCATAGGAATCTGTATGGAAATAGCATTTTTATAAGCTGAGTCAAGGATGCAAGGATGGAGTTTTGACAGGGTGAACAAAATAATCATGAATGTGACGCTGTGGAAAAAGGAATTTGTAAAGAGTCTCAGAGGAAAGAAAACATCACCTAAAACCAGGCAATTAACAGACCCTAATTTTTTAGCTGATTTCAATTAACTTTACAATTTAGAATTCCTCAATTTTCTTTTTCTTTTGTTCAGAAAATGACTAACTGGTTTCACTAGAGTGCTTTAAAGACTAGCAAAGGTGCATATAATTAAGATGTCCCTCAGGACCAAATGCATACATAGTAAGTAGTCAGGATGCCAAAAGTGCTATTATCAGTGTTACACATGGGTAACCTTGAAAACTAAGAAAAAGCACAAATGCAGAAAGCCCTGTCTTTCCCAGACTGAAAATTACTACCATTTTCTATCATTCATACAGTTTTAATAGACAAATGCCTTTTTCCCTTCATATAGACACTTTCTGGATAAAAACTATGGAAATTAAGCAGAATTGTTATTTTTTCAAACACAATTTCAACACTCAGATGTGATTTTCAGAAGGCTGAGTCAAATATCAGTCAGGAACAAGAAAATTTTGTTTCTTTTGTGGGTTTTTTGTGGTTTTTGGGGGGGTTTTGAAAATTCCTCCCCCCTAACTAACTTGTACAATTCAAGAGTAAGACAACACAGAGGAGATGAGAGACAGTAGGAATAGGCCATACAGACATTAGTATTGTATTCCCAGCTTTAGTGCTACCTGGATGAACTACTCAAGACAGTTAATTTCAGTTATATGGGAACTTAAAGAGTTGTATGAGTGAATTCGGCAATACTTAACTTCTTCATAGTACCATGTTAAACTCCCAGACTCTCTGTGGATGCCTAAGCACAGTCAGTTGAGAATGGAGTGAAGAAATGCCAAGAAGCGGTGAAGCTAAGTCCTGCCCTTCGAAGTTGATTAAGCAGTTAATTCAGTGAGAGCAAGTAATGCCTGTCTTCACACAGACATTTTATCTCTAAGTCTCCCATCGAATTAGGCACTTTGATGTCTGTGCTTTTTCAGCAGTCTTGAAACCTCTCCCTCCTGTTTCAAATCACTTTGAATATTCTCATGAAGATCTGCTTGACTGGAAGGTGAGTTGATATATGTATATATACCTCAGGCAAACAGACCATACTGGAAGAAACTGGCAAAGCTCTATAATGTCACATAAAAAAATAATATTTGTGGGATTGAGTGCACCCTCAGCA
>NW_010286334.1:0-20901 GCF_000700745.2 Antrostomus carolinensis
CAGACCTCTGACCCCTGGGACCAGCCAACGGTCTGAGCCTCTCTTCCCCCTCATTGGGATACCTTTTGGGTAAGACTAAGACTTAGACTTAGCCGAGGATCTTCCTTGGAAACTTAGAAAATCTCTAGAGAATTATTTTACTAATTCAGCACTTCGTAGTAACCTAACATCCTGCTACCATTAATAGTTCCAGTAATTTGTAACCTCAGTATAAGCATATACTTCTACAGACAGTGGTTTATCACCGGCAATCCATATGAATCTGTATTAATCCTGTTGCTCTATTAAAGGTGCTTTCATTTGCTTACAGAGTTGCTGCACAATTTCTTGCTGGGCTCCTGCCTGATGAGGCCGTGGGAGTCCATAGATTGTGACTGGCCGACGGGTGCAGGACACTATCGAGTGAATCCAGCACTGACGTGCCCAGACTTGTGGTGTCTTATCGAGCTGTGTCCATCTGTAACCAGCCACTCCAACTGACCTGTGCTCAACGGGATGCTGCTAAATTCTGCAGGTTTAGTTGTGTAAGTCCATAAATCACGGGAGTGCAGCGCACTATTCAGTGAATCCACAGCTGTTGGACTGATAGTGATGGATTGGGCATCACTCAGGATTTAAGCCCAGCCCCCACCAGCTTCTACAGTTATCTGAGGGTGGGTTGGAATGCAAGGGGGTTTATTTCCTTCTTACCACACTTTTCATGCAACAAATAGTATCTAAGATAAATAGGATTCTCAGTCTGTGGCAGTGATTTTTTTTCTTTCCATTGACTTTAAGGAAGCATAAGGAGCTTAGTTGTCTATGTTAGTGTGTCCAGAGAAGGGCAAAGCATGTGCAGAGAAAGGCAGCCAAGCTGGTGAAGGGTCGGGAGCACATGTCTTATGAGGAGTGGCTGAGGGAATTTGAGTTGTTTAGCCTGGAGAAAAGGAGGCTGAGGGGAAGCCTTATCACTCTCTACAACTACCTGAAAGGAGGGTAGAGAGAGATGGGGGGACGAACCAGGGGGCTGGTCTCTTCTCCCAAGCAACAAGTGACAGGACAAAAGGAAATAGCATTAAGTTGGGCCAAGGTAAATTTAGATTGGATATTAGGAAGAATTTCTTTACTGAAACAGTTATCAAGTATTGGAACAGGTTGCCCAGGGCAGTGGTGGAGTCCCCATCCCTGGAGGTATCTAAGAGTCATGTAGACATAGTGCTTAGGGACATGGTTTAGTGTCAGTGTTGGGTTAATGATCTTATGCGTCTTTTCCAACTGAGGCAATTCTGTGACTCTGTGAGATTAACTCTTATGTTAGACTACCTGTATAATGAAGATATTCAACTCCAGAGGACAAGTCATAGCATTTGTTACATGTAGGCTATGATGATTTTTCCCTTGGTGTTGCCTCTCTCTAGATTAAAAAAGAGACTCTATAAAACTACCTCAGCATAGACCTGCAACTAAAACTATATGAGACTAGTTCCACTCTTGTGATAGCTAAATCTCTTTGTCTCCATCCTCTGTGATTCATGCTCGTTATTTCCTTTCATTTTAATTCAACTTGAGTGCATGGGGTCTGGCTGGGATGGAGTTAACTTTTTCAGAACAAAACATATGGTTCTGTGTTTTGGATTTGTGGCAAAAACATTGTTGATAACACACGAATGTTCTGGCTGTTGTTGGACAGGCTTTCTCTTTATCCCACTCTATCCCCTCATCAAGTAGGCTAGGGATGAGCAACAAGCTGGGAAAAGACACATCTGGGACAGCTGACCCCCATTGGTTAAAGGGATATTCCACGCCTTACAACATCTGGGATGCTTTTGACTTGGTTTCTTCCAGTGTATCCATCGGGTATACCAATCAGTTAAAGTCCAGTTAGAGACCATCTGGAACTCTTTGGAAATTTGGTGTGTAAAAAATGAGGTAATTGCACACAAATATAAAATTCCTGCAGTTATTTCAGCTGGTACTTTTCCTCTACTACTCTGCATATTATGCATTCTACACAACAGAGAGTGTTTTTACATTGGATTTCGATGTAAAATTCAGTAAATTAATGGATTCCTATAAATATACTATATAAAATTGTTTATTAACATCATACAAAGGCTGACACTAATTAAAATGATAGTAACATATATAATAAAGTTCTAGGTTTGGGGGTTTTTTTAGCTCAAGCAGAAGAGATTTATGGAAATAACTTTGTAATCTGATAACATATATATTAAATTAATGCTCTCTCATGTTTCATATTCAAACCTCATCTTCGTAAGTCTAGAAAATTAAATTCAAAACATACTTTCTGAATTTCAGATAATTTCTGTGTTGAATAACAGCTATTTAAGATAAAGCAAAAATTAATACTGTGGAATAATTTTATGCAGATGAAAATCATGATCTCATTGAACTGTTAAGATCTAAAAATAGAGAGATTTTTAGAGGAAAGCCTACAGAAAAAAATCCATGCATTTTAGTAATAGAGAAAGTGTCTGTAAAGCAGTCTGAAAACCATGAAATTAAGATGATCAGTAGATCCTGCCCCACTGCATGTGGCTTCAGATGAGAAGGCTGGTCAGAATCTGAAGGATATTGCCTCCTTTTTTTTTTTTTTTTTTTTTTTTTTTTTTTTTTTTTTTTCATCTTCAGATCACTTCTGAATTGGGTGCAGGGTTTTCAGTAGATGTGATCATAGATTCATGGCTTTATATACATGCACATTGCAGTGTAATCTGTTCTATGTTTACAATGAGCGTACTTCTACTGTCAATAAACATATTGAAACTGTCAACCATACTAGCTTAGCAGCTTTCTTAATGCTTTATATAAAGTATTTATATTATACAATACTATAAATTGCAGTATTATAGGGAAAATTTAAGAATATATAAAGTATTTTAGTTATTTTGTACATTCTGTTTTGGAAAAAAAAAACCAAAACAAAACACAACATATTACTGTTAAAAAACAAACCAAAACAAAACCAAAAAACCTGTATTCTACTTCTGTTGCTTATACTGAATGCTTCCTTATACCACACTTTATAAACAATCTCAAAGCAACCTACTTTCTTTACCAAAGTAAATGTGATTTAGTATCTTCAAAAGTACATGGCTTCAATGTGGAAAACACCAAGGGTAAGATTCAACTGCAGACTGTGTCTACCTAAATCTAAATGTATAGATGTCAGATTTCCACGATAGCTAGATATCTATGTTGTCATAACTGCCAACAGAGCCTACAATGACCTGATTCATAGTATAAACACAAAAGCTTAAGGCTGTCAGATCAGTAGGTGATCCCTGTCTCTCTGGTGAAGAACAGTCCAGATATCCTAGGATATTTCAAATCTCATATATGTCTAAGGTTAAGATTAATCAAGTCCCTGCATTTAGTCAACAGAGGAGGTCTTCAAATTCTCCCAGGCTTGATTTAGTTGCCTACACTTAGACAGTTTTTCAGTGCTGTCTAAAACATCATAAAATGTTGTTCAGTTGTCTGAACTTAGAAACCTAGTGTCATTTTAAAAGCACTAGACTAATTCACCTAACTGCAGCTAGTTCTTTAGAAAGGTTCTTTTCTTCTGTAGATCCTGTTCCTTACCTTCCAGCCTCGTGGAGCATGAAATACATATTTGAGAACTTCTCAAATGGCTCAGTACTCCTGTGTTTCAGCAACTGAGTCATGACTCCTTGACTATGCCCTCTATTTACCTTTTGGTGTTGAAATATCCTAACAGAGCTGACAGTTATGACTAAGGACTTATGAAGGACCAGTCTTCATCTAGAACACCTTCGGGGGATTTAATTGACATCCTAGGACATCTGTGTAGCCACATTTAGATGTCTGATTAAGCATATACAGTATGGAGTTTAATTTCCCTCTATATTTGTTAAAAATAGCTTTTTTGAACATGAAAATGAATAAAATTATTTCCCATTTCTTTACTTTTCAGAAAACTGGAGAATATATATTGTGTGTAAAAGTAAATTAATAGTTTGAGAATTCTAGTCTTAAAATTTGATGACATATACATTCATATTCCATATTGTTTCAAGTTTGAGACCAAATAATGTCAGTAAGAGGGCTCATGTAGGTGTAACTTTGAAAAGCAAATAGAATCTTATGCTAATATTTAATTTTCATAATCAATGGGGTAAAAAAAGGATGCAATGAATGATAGATTTCAGAAGTTATACCTCTTTTCATATAATTTTTCTTAGTTTACCACGGGCAAACTATCGTTACACATGCAGAATGATGCGTATGACACAGATGTATCTGATCCAATGAGAGCCTATAAATATTTCGTATTATTGTTTTTTAATTTTTTGTTTATTTTATGGCTAAGGTATTTCTGATGTCAGAATAAATTGCAGAATAATCTGTTAATATTTCTGATAATTTTAAGTGAATCTATTTTGTTGCAGGTGTCACGGACGGAGCATGAAAGATGCACTTCACTCATAAGAGACGAGCAATATACTTTATTGACATAAACCAATAAGTTAATGAAGCTCAATAGTAAATTTGACAGTGGTTTAACAAGATTCAATGGCAAGGTACATGTGATTATTTACTGTATAGAGACCAGGGTTAGAGAAAACTGTAAGGGAAATTCTCACATTGAGTCATGAGGTTCAGGATGAACCCCCTTGCTTTTAAAACTCTTCAGAAAGCAGTCTAGGTTTGGCCGAATCCAATCCTAGTCTTTTGGTCAGTGGTTTATGCTATGTTGTGGTTTAGCTGCAGCCAGCAGTTAGGACCATGTGGCCGCCTGCTCACTGCTCCCCCCTCTGGTGGGATGGGGAAGATAAAATATAACAAAGGGCTTGTGGGTTGGTATAAGGATGGGGAGGGATCACTCCTCAGTTATGGTCATGGGAAAAACTGACTCAGCTTGGGGAAGAAAAAAAAAAGTTAATTTGTTACCAATCAATCAGAGTAATATAATGAAACACAAAACCACATCTTAAAACACCTCCCCCTAACCCCTTCTTTCTTCCTGGGCTCAAGTTATGTTGCTCCAGATTTCTTTACCTCCTCCTCCACAGTGGCACAAAGGAATGGTGAAGAGGGGTTGCAGTCAGTTTGTCACATGATTCTGCTGCTCCTTCCTCTTCAGGGGTAGTACTTCTCACAATCTCCCCTGCACCAGCGAGGAGTCCCTCCTTGGAGCTGCAGTTCTTCACAAAATGCTTCAGAGTGGGTCCCTCCCACGGGTTACAGTAGTTCAGAAACAGACTGCTCCAGCACAGGTTTTCCACAGTCATGGACTTCTTCAGGCACAGCTCTCTGCTCCAGCATGGGGTCCTCCACTGGCTGGAGGTGGGTCTCATCTCTGCTGCATCTCCTCCCCCTAAGGTCCCTTTTTCTGAAGCGACTCCCCATGGAGTCACAGCCGCTTTTGGGCACAGCCTCCTGCTCCAGCATGGGGTCCTCCATGGGGTGCAGGTAGATATCTGCTCTACTGTTAATGTCCATGGACTGCAGGAGAAGTCTCTGCTCTGGCACACCTCCTCCCCTTACTTCCCCACTGACCTGTGTGTCTGCATAGTTACCCCTCACACATCCCACTCCTCTCTCCTCCGTCAGTATTTTTTTTTTCCCCCCCTTGTTAAATATGTTATAGCAGAGGTGCTATGACCATCAATGATTGGCTCAGCCTTGGCTGGAGGTCGGTCTACTTTGCAGCCAGGGAATCTTCTAGCAGCTTCTCACAGAAGCCACACCTAATTCCCTCCACCACTACCAAAACCCCATACACAAACCAAACACAATGTCTAAAGGATTATATGTGCACAATCAATTTTTTATATAACTTAACTAAGATTTCAAAGTTTAGCATGATATTAATCACTTACCGAGAATCTGCTGCACCAAGGAATCTCTTAACCTCAAGAAGTATCCTTGAGAGTTGTCCCTACTCATGGGATGATCCTGGCGTGTAGCCTCGTCTTGTTTCAGGAAAGCCCAATGATCCTTTGGCTGTCCACTATTGATAGAATAAAATGATTGACTTAGAGTCACTTTTACATACCAGTGAGACATGTGTGTTCCTATTCCAGAGAACCCTTGGCTACCATGTTGCTATCTATCCCCCAAAGTCCAGTGTAAGTTTGGTATGGCCATCACAACCCCCACAGGTGGTTATGGCTTAAGTGTGGGTGGGGAGGAGGACACTGGCATAGCAGGTAACAATTATCCTTTTTAATTCACTGTGGTTCTCAGCATTTCTGTGCCTGAAAAATTTTATTCTTAAAATGCAAGCATTCTTGTTATGACAATAAATGATATAGAAGTAGTTCTTATGGGAGAGTGCATAAATAAGTCTAGATACAGATTCCTAAATCACACTGTCCCAAGAAAAGATTCCCAGTCCTCAGGCTAAAAGGCACGGAGTAATTGGCATCCGCTTTAAAGCAAGTTGGCTACATTCCTAATGCATAACACTGATCACTAGGAATCCCAGATACTAATATACCTATTCCATAACAGTTCAAGTGGACTTGTGTTTATGAGCATTTCAGGACTCAGTTATGATTTGGCTGGAAAACCAAGGATGGCAGCTTTAAATCATGCCTTTGTCTCCTAGTATGTGTCAAATTAATTTGGGAGGAGGATGAGATCTTAAGGACACAACTGTTGCAATAGTTTTAGAAGACAGTTTTAAAGATTTTGTAAGGTGGAAAATCCAACATCAAAGTGTAGTTTCACTAATATTACCTTTTAAAAGTGACACTTGTGGCGATCTGTCTGTAGAATTACACCGAGCCTTGTTGGACTAGCTAGTTCAGATCAAAAGGCAATCCGAGAGCTAACCAATGTTTACACAATATTGTACTTGTCCCAGTTCTGGCCTCCCACTCAATCACATTGCAGTGACATGAGATTGTTTGGCAGAGGTAGTGTTCTTTTTGGTAAATTAACCACTGATACAGCCTTGAAATTTTCAAGAATTATTCTACTGAATGCTATTAACTTCTTTCATTCTATAGGTTTTCTATATGGAAATAGAAGCATAAAGTTTGCACAGTAGTCACAACCATTCTTGTACTATACAAATACCGCATCAAAAAGTTCTGAAATTACATTAATGTCCATTTTAAAAAGCATTTTTTTTTTAACCCACTACTGTGATATAAAACCTATTTCAGACCTAAGAAATTCTAGTTTGCTGAATATGCACTTAAAATACAATTAAACACTGAATTTTTGCAAAATTTTTCACCAAAGCTCATCACAAAACCCCAGGAACCTGCTATCATAACAGAGGGGCATTTTGTTTTGAAAACACAATTGCTAGTGTTTGAAGAGCAGGGAACCAAACTAGTTATTACTTTAGTACTTTGAGTTCCTAAGTCAAAAGGAAAAACAGTCTGTGAAGAAGTAGAGATCAGGATACACAGGAGCCTACAAATGATTAAAGCTTTCTTGCATAAAGTACCTTTATAAAAAAAAAAAAAAACAACTACTACAGATAGAGATTAACTAGAACATCCTAATTAGGTCGTCATGATTACTTGCTAAGGTTTTAATTAGAACAACTACAGCTATGGAAAGCAATCAGAAATATCAATCGAGATTATAAGCAAACAGAAACTTATAAAAACCCCTAAAAACAGTACATGAAATCCACTAAAGGAATGGTCAAAACTAAATTCTGAATTTAATTCAGACAAGGGAACTTAAAATTTTGTGCAAGATGGTGAGCACCAAGCTTGTATTGCCCCACTGAACCGTATAACCACATTGTGGATGTGGCCTTAAATATATTTAGAAAGGAATGCATTTGCAAGTGTTAAGTTTAATCATTTTATCTTAAGTATAAATTAGAAAATCTAGCTGGTAAAAATCATGGATTTAATCTCTGGAGCACTGACCAATATTTTATACTTAGAAAAAGAAAAGAAAACAAAACAAACCCCACAACTTGCCTGTAAAGTTGACTGCACATTTGTTTTTTGGTTTGGGTTTTTTTGTTGTTTTTTTTTTTCCTATCATGGAACTTATGCTTTCAGTTTTCCAGCTCTTCTTTTTCTTTTGAAAGACTATAGAAAGCTACCACAAGTAATATTTAGAGGCAAATTATTTATTCATTATATAGTTTCTCTAGATTTATTCTCAATTTATATCTGATTGTCTTATGGTTCTGAAGTTGGTTACATTGAACTAATTCCCCTGGATAAATTACCCAAAACATATTACAGTGTGCTTTAGTACATTTAGGATTTTACAGTTCACCTTTCTTATATAACAAGTTCTTAATTTTACAATGCATTTACTTAGATGGTGTACTAGGATCTAAGTTTGTTGACTTTCATAATAGTTCACCAAATCTTTATTGTAGCTAGATTGTGAATGTGGATTTTATTTTAATTTTTTTGAATGGTTCATTTTATTTTTTTTCTTAATATGAAGTATTTTTATTTCAGCACCATTGAATAGATGATCAAATTGAGAATATGTAATTTAGTAGGTACAGTTTTTATTATTATTTTCTAATGCTGGTAGAGGATGTAAAAGCAGTTCTAGAAGTGGATGAAATGTTAATAAAATGCTTTGAAGTGGTACCCTACATAAGTGGAGCACATTATTATTCTCAGCATTCTGTATTTTCAAGCTATGAAAAGGCTCATTTCTGCACTTAATTTCATAGAAGAATAATCTATTTTCAGATTTAGTTGTGTTTCCAAAGTTTCAGCAAAAAAAAATATAATAATTTCAAAGTCAAAGAGTCATCTTGATCTGATAAATGCAGGGTACTTCCCTACAACTGTCTTGGAATAACTTCAGGCTCTGTGGCCTGGTCTGAGTACACGCCCTGGCCTTGTCTTGACCTCATTGGTGTGAGACATAGGCACGCATCAAGACTCCTTCCTTTTCACCCCAGAGTCTTGAATTGAACACAAACAAAGCTGGAGGTTATGAACCTTATAGGATCTACCTCCAGCTCATCTCCCTGTCCGAAAGTCCAGTTATATTCTGCATTTTCCTAAAACTCTGTGTGTCCACTTCTTTATAAAAGATGTCCAAAAGTACAGATATCTCCAGAAAACAATTTTCAGATATTGAAATTAAGAATAATATTATACACTTTAAAACATCTAAATAGTTTTAGATGTTTAAAAAATACTCCATTAAAAATTAGTACAGATTTGAAATGGAAGAATCATAATTTTCTAAATCTTCATGATCTTCACAAATCAGTAAGTATAAAGACACTGAAATCCCTATTGAAGTGATTTATTTGTGTGAATATGCTATTTTTTTTGAGCTTTCATGACAGTAAGACATTTAAGGAGCCTCATTAATTAGCATAAGACACCATTTAATATCTTATGTTTAAAAAAAGAAAGCCATCCGATGGAAACAAGTTGTTATTTTTATTTGATTCTTCTTATTTTGAGTTGAATTTACTGCAATAAATTAACCCCCTAATTACTTACTCCATCAGTTTCCTGTGAGAGTGTAGTGCTGATCACCCCAGCATACTGATAACCTTCTAGCCAACAGACCTGATCTGTAGCTATTAATTTTTTTCATTGTTATTTTCTATGCCTGCTAGTAGAATTGTAACAATGCCTGCTGGCTGAAAAATTAACCAACAGAACCCTTTCACATCTGTTTCTCAGTAGGCTAATGAGAAAATGGGTCCGACATCCTCATATTTTTTTTTTTCTTCCTGAACAGTCCCAGCAGTGGGACAACAAGAAAATACAACCTTCTTGCACCCATTTCATTCTATTTTCCTTAGTTTTGTTATAGACATATGGCAAGGTTGAGTAGGTATTACTTCCAATTACACAAAATATTACATTAATTTGAATGGAAGGTTCTGCTTCAAGCAAAATTTGCTTATTTACCCTCAGTAAGTAAGAGAAGGGAGAGAGAATTGAAAGAGTAAAAGTGAGAAAACTCATGGATTGAAATAAAGACAGTTTAATAGGTAAATCAAAAGCCACATGTGCAAGCAAAGCAAAATAAGGAATTAATTCACTACTTCCCATCAGCAGGCAGGTGTTCAACCAACTCCAGGAAAGCAGGGCTCCATCATGCATAAAGGTTACTTGGGAAGACAAGTGCCATCACTCCAAACATGTAGCCACTGTCTTCTTTCCCCAGCTTTATATACTGAGCATGATGTCATATGGTATGGGATATCCATTTGATCAATTGGGGTCAGCTGTCCCAGCTGTGTCTCCTCCCAAGTTCTTGTGCACCCCCAGCATACTCATTGATGGGGTGGTATGAGAAGCAGAAAAGGCCTTGACTCTGTGTAAGCCCTGCTCAGCAATAATGGAAACATCTCTGCATTATCAACACTGTTTTCAGCACAAATCCAAAACATAGCCTCATACTAGCTACTATGAAGAAAATTAACTTTATCCCAGTAAAAACCATCAGAGTCACATAAGATTTCAGGCACATTTATTGATGTTTATATCTCCATGTGAAAACTGAGTTTTGAATTAGCATTCAAAGTAGTAAAACATCTATAATCATTTGGCACAGGTACCACATGTTCTTTTGATCTCCTGTTTTTTTCATGCTACACTAAAACATTTCCAAACCCACAGTTCATTTTTAATCACCATAATTATAGTTTTATCCCTTATGGATCATAATTTAAGAATAAGAGGAATGTGAGCCAGAAGTTGTTCCTGCTGCAGGAACTAAAGGCTGTGGAGACCTCAAAATGTTTCCATTCTCTGTCTTGGATTTCCCACACAAGCCTTGTGCCAGATCAAGATTAAATATTGTGCTCTGTGTTGTTCTCTGTACCCTTCCTGATGATGCCCATGATTTGTTGTCTTTGTTTCCTGGCACTGTAGACTGATTTCAGAGCATTGCCTCTGTTGGGATCCAAAATCTCTTTCCCCAGTTGCAGCTGCCTGATCTGATTTTATCATCACATGGGTGTTTTTCAGTAATTTTTAGTTATCGTTTTTCCTAATTGCATTAATTTATGCTTATTCATGCATAATTCAACTTTAGTTGAAAAAGCCTAGACTCATTCATAGAATTGGAGATGAGTGATGCTAAAATTACTGTTGTCTCACTGTAGCCCTTTTTAATGATAGGCTACACACACACTGGTCACGAGTTCTGCAGTTTCACAGTTGATGATTGTCAGATATCTCAGGCAGATGCTGTGCAGCCCTAATGACTTACTGTCATCTAACTTCTCTGTTTGATCAATGCTTTCTATGTATTTCAAACTGATCTATCTTTTCTGACCTATCTTCTAGAAAGGGTCTTTTCAGGGTTTTTTATTATTATTATTTGAACAAATAATACAGGCATTATTTAAAGAAATTCAAGTATTTCAGCTTTCAGCAACAGAAATCTACTGCTACCCTTTTACTCATTAGCCATCCACATTCATGTCATGTTCTTTTGAATGACACTTTATGAAGATGCTTACACTAATCTTAAAAAAATGCCCAGCAAAAAGATTTGCAGAGGTGAAGATAAGACTGCACAAATATTAAAGTAATTTAAAGAAAGAACTCCGATTAATAGTTAGCTGTTATTGATAGAGTTCTTTCAATCCTGATATATATAAAAGGATTCAAAAACTTGATATTTACCACCCCCCCCCCCCCCCCCCCCCCTGACTACTGGCAATTTTGCTATGGAACTGCAGGAAGTTAAGCTGTTTGCTTAAACAACTGCTTCCATTAAGATAAGAAGCATAATACTGCACTTGGGCTCTGCTTGTACTTTTGAGGCAGTGAATAAGTTGAATAACACTGGCCAAGCCATTCCTCTCTTTGTGCCTCACTCTTCCCATCTCTGAAAGACAGATAAGTTACTGTCTTTCTATATAAAGTATACAGACACTTACTGAATGTAAACTGCTGTCAGTACTGCATAGAATATAATTTAAATCCTTAGCACAAAAAGTAGATTTTTTTTTTTTTTTTTTTTTTTTTTTAAGAAAGCCACACCACACATGCTAGGAAAGGTTTTATGTATAAATTTTATTTCTCTATAAGTGATTGAGGGGAATTTGGCATTGTCTCCATTTGTTAGAAAGAAAAGGAGCTGGGATTGGTGGGAACTTCACTATGAGGGAAACCTAAGAATTCTAAGTGTGGAGTTAGAACAGTAGCAAATCACTGTCCGAGGAGCAGTGCACTTTTATTTATCTAGGAAACTGGGAATTAATGTTGGTTTCAATCATTCTATCAATTCCAGTACTCAGATGAAGTTTTGTGCAAGAGTAGCTTGTCTCTTGCTCTGCCATAGATCTGAAAGATTTCATAAAATGTTGGAAGACAGACATCAAATAAAAAAGAAATAGAAAACTGTATTTCATCTAGGAAAATGTGAACTGAATGGATATACTATTTAGGGCATGGTTCATCTCATTGTGGCAGAACAACTCACTTCCTGCTGTCAAGTCCTCAGTTTCATAGAAAAAGGACAGATAGCATTCTCAGTCTGGCATTATACTGCAGTGCAATGAACTGAGTAGAGTGTCTTGTCTGTACTCCCCAGCACACCAGGATATAATTCCATGTCGGTATCATTCTTGCCAGAGCAGAAGAGAGTTCAATGAGTTTGGGTGTTACTAATTGTCTTCAATTAGGTTGTTTCACACATTTGATAGACTGTCAAAACACCAGTATTTAGTAGAATGTTTGGAAATCAGTTATTATAAAGGTGAGCTGTGATGCACCGTAAAGTAGCTAGTCTATGGCAACTGCTAAGTATAGAAGTTCTTTCCCAGTAGGGAAAAAAAGTGCAAAGAGTGGTGTAGTATAACTGCCTGCATGTTAATGCTTAAGTTCATGTTGCCTTGTTTTAAGCACCTACTGTGGGAAACCTTCTAGATTTCTGGAGTTCAATTTACTCACCATATTCAAGCCTCCTATTCATGAAGCTATTAATGAGCAATTCGCTTACTGTAACTTCATTTTCACAAATATGATGTTGAAATAAGTTTGTTAGAAAAGGTGTTGTATTGCATGTACATCTCACTCAGATAGCAAAGGGAGAACCCAAACAAATCTCCCTGTCTTTATCTCATGTTCCTCCTTTTTTTTTTTTTTTTTTTTTTTTTTTTTTTTTTTTCCCTCTCCCCATTCCACTATGGAAGGGGAGTGCCCAAGTGGATGGCAAACCACCACACAGCTGGTGATAGACGCAGGACAGGACAGTGTGGCCAACTGAATTAATGTTTTAGTTGTTACAATCAGTGGTGTTTAAAGATTTATTCAAATTACAAAATGACATGGGATTATTTGGGAGTCCTATGTTCAGGCAGCTGAATTACATCCTTATGCTGCATAAACCTAAAATTAGCTGAACTAAATCCAATCCTCCATGTGATTTAGAGTAGGAATTAATGTCAGTCATCCCAGAGGAATATGCTTGATTTCAGTCAGCTGGGTATTCTGGAATAAGATATTTTCATTCTCTACTTCTAAACCTGTCCTCTTTGTATTAGTTTGAATATAAATTACAGCCAGTTGTGCAGATCAGAGATAAAAATATTAACTTTTAATTCTATTAGGATGGTTGTCCTATAGCAGATCTGTGTCATTTCACTACTTTCTTACCAAATCTATTGGGGTAAAAAAGTGAAATGACAGATTTCTATTTCCCAATAATATTCTGTATTCAATTAACAACTTTTTTTTTCTTTTTTTTCCTTTTTTTTTTTTTTTTCGTGTTAAATTATAGCCTAAAGTTTGGTGTGTGAGTGCAAGAGAATAGTTTTGGTTGGTAGTTTCAAAGTTTACTTACTACTTGTGTATCATCTTGATTTTCCCCTTCTTCCCATTCCCCAGTAATTTGCTTATGCAATTCTCTGCTCAGTAAATATTTCTGTAAATTCCTTCTTTGCCATCTCATGTAAAAACTAAAGCAAACTGCACAGTCATGCCTTTCTGCCTTGTCTGCTGCTTTCAGTGTGTTTAGAGCTATTAGATAAGCAAGAAACATGAGCTACTGATCCTTGTAAATACTTGTAGAATAGCAATCTTCAAAGAGTGCAGGACAGGAAATTTGTTCCAGAAAAATCTCCTGGACCGAAAAGATGAAAAGGATCCTCATTATTCTCGCTACCTATTAAATTGTCATAGCATCAGGAGTTGACAGTGCATAAGGAAATATTATAATAATCCTATTTAGCACCTGTAAGTTTCTTTTTGTACCTAGATGCAGAAGTTTAGTATTAAAAAACAAAAAGCATATTTCTATTCCTATTGTAAGAGATGGAAATATATTATTTCTTTACTCATGGTCACCAGAGAGTCTGGAGGTAAAGCCAATCTGTGACTTGTTGAGATTTTTCTCTAGAAATCTCTTTCACTCTGCAGCTGGACAGATGGGTGGCAGCAAGTTCCCAGTGGTGCTTTGTCTGGAAGGCTGCATCAGCTGCCCTGCGTGCTCTGGCCATGCAAATTGCCACACCATGCTCTGTTTGCCCGCTCTGGTCAAACAGAGGGGGATGGCCTCCAGAGTAGCTGACTCTGCCCCTGCCACCTCAGCAGCCAACCCACAAGCTGCTGGTCCCTGGCACAGGTTAGCTGCTGCCATGGTTTGGAAACAGCTTTTCATGGTTTCCATTTAAACATTGATTATGATAGGTAAAATAGATAGATAGATAGATAGACAGATAGATAGATAAATATATAAATAGATAAAAGAAAAAATGGTGATTACTACTATATAGTTCACTTCAGTTAAAACTGAAGTAGAAGGGAAAAAAAAAGTTTAGATAGCCTTATATTGCAATCTCTAGCATGAAATAACATTATTGGAGTTTACAATATGAGCAATTCAATTTTATTTTCACTTTGTGATGGGCTGATCTTGGCCTGCCACTAAACAACTACCCGGTTGCTCTCTCAATACTCACCCTCAACAGGACAGAGGGAGAAAATAAGATTAAATAGCTCATGGGCCATGATAAAAGCATTTACCAGTTACCATAACGGGGAAAACAGATTCAATTTGGAGAAAATTAATTTAATTTATTGCCAATTACACCCCTTTTTTCCCAGCCTCAGCTTCACTCCTTCCCTCCTGACTCCTCTACCTCCCTCTCTACAGTGAGTGCAGGAGGGATGGGGCATGGGAGTTGTGATCAGCTCTTCTCTATTGCTCCTTCCTCCTCACACTTTTCCTCTCCTCCAGTGTGGGTCTTCCTTACAGACTGCTGTTCCTTCAGGAAAAAAATATCCTCCAACATGGGCTCTCCATGAGCTACAGTGCCTTCAGAGCATATCCACCTGCTCTGATGTGGAGTCCTCCAAGGGCTGCAGGGGACAATTTTCTCCAGCACCTGGCACACCTCCTCCTTCTTTTGCCTTAGTGTCTGCAGGGCTTTTTCTCACACCTTTTTCTTCACTCCTCACTACCTGTGTGCCATTTTCTGTCTTTTCTTAAACCTGTTTTCCCTGATGTGCTGCCATTTCACCTGAAGGGCTCAGCCATGCTCTGCAGTGGGTCGGCTGGAGCTGACTGGAACTGGCTGTGTCCGGCACAGGGCAGCCCTGGCCTCTACTTACAGAGGCCACTCCTGCAGCCTTCACTGCCAACACCTGGACACCTACATCAGATACATCCTTCTTCTTTTTTTGTTAAGAATTTTAATTAATATAGTTTTTCTGTGAGCAGCTTAAAAGATTAAAATTCAGGAAAATACTTATTAAACTTTAGCATGAACCTCTGTCAAAATAACTGTTTATATGTAAAGCATGGTTTACTTTGACATTACTGAAATATTAACCCAAGCCACTTAAAAGCTTTTAAACTTTTTTTTTTTTTTCATCACAGAATCACAGAATGTTAGGGATTGGAAGGGACTTCGAAAGATCATCTAGTCCAATCCCTCTGCCGGAGCAGGAACCTAAATGAGATCACATAGAAAGGCGTCCAGGTGGGTTTTGAATGTCTCCAGGGAAGGAGACTCAATTATTATTATTTCTGTAAAACTATATTTTTTTAGGAGCTATGTGGGTTTTTTTAATAAATTTTTTTTGCATGTGTTTAATTTCCCATCAACATCTACAAATTAATGAAATTCTACTTAACACATTTAATGATGGGAAAACTTCAAATGGATTTGGAGTTTCAGTTGAATAAGCTTGCCAAATCAAGGATGCTTATGAAAATTGTTGAAACCTACTTAGCCCAAGTGCACTGTGGCAACTGAATAACAAGTGGAAGTTGTTATTTTAATGTAAATACATTGTAAAGCCCTTTCTAGGCCAAGATAAAAATAAGGTCATAAAGTAATCCTCCTTGATCACCTCATGGATTCTTATAGCTGCCCACACAGGTATTTTCACTTTAAATTATGGGGGTTTTGTAGTACTAAGTATTCAAGCACTCCTTCATTGGATGGTTTGCACCCCATACAATTAGATAGTGTTGAAAAAAGTTATTCTCTGAAATAACATAATGGTAAAGTTCTTTTATGTCCTTGGCTAAGTAGCTACTGATACAGAATAAAGATTATTAACCTCTCCGAGACATGTATCCCATGTACACAATTATAAACCCTTGACACCAATGGACAATGCCCTCAATGGAGAAGGATCAAATTAGGGAACACTTTAAGCAAACTGAACATGTATAAATCCATGGAACCTGCAAATGCTGAGGGAGCAGGCTGATGTCACTGTGAGACCACTCCCAATTATCTTTGAAAGGTCATGACAATCAGAGGAAGCTTGTTGTTGTAAATGAGTGATTTAGATTGCTTAAAGAACCACTGTCAAATATATTGACAAAAGTTATTTTAATATGATGTTGTAAAAGTGTAACTTAACAAATTTTGATGGCAAGGTGCATTTGAATGATTCAGAACTACCAGGGTACTAATTAAAGTTACCAAATCACAAATCAATTTACATACTACAAGGTTATGTGTGATGTTGGTCACTTACCAAAGATCTCTCACTGATAAATGATCTCTCTGTCTTAAGGAGGAGCTTTGAGGGGTGTCCTACGTCAAGGGGAGATCACCACCATGCAGCCACACTCCCCAGCAGGGAGAGCTCAAAAAAGTCTCACCTAGGCTGTCATATTCATGGCATAAAGTGGTTGGCTTCTAATCAAATTATATGCAATGGGAAAGGTAAGCATGAGACTCCTTTTACTCACAACTTTCATTGTTTCTCGATAAACGAGTCTTTAGAAAAGCCACCCGCTACTCATGTGTTAATCACAACACTGACGTTCCTAGCTAATAGGCATAGATGCTTACTGTGTCACTCTGATTCTTTGTGGGTTTTCAGAGAACAGATTGAAACTAGAAGAGTTCCTGGCCAGTTTAAGGTGTTGGCCTTTTCTTCCTTTGGAGCCTATACCAAACTACCATGAGTGCATCTATCATACTCCTGAGGACTGAAAGAAAGCAAATATCACTCCTATCATGAAGAAGGACAAGAAAGAGGATTGGGGAGCTACAGGCTAGTCAATCTCAGCTTGCTCTCTTGGCAGGTGATGGAGCAACTAATCTTTGAAACCATTTCTAAATACATGAAGGACAAGAAACTGATCAAGAGGAGTAAGCATGGATTTATAAAAGGGAAATAATTTCTGACCAACCTAGTAGATTTCTACAAGAAATTATATGGCTTGGTGGATGAGGAGACAGATGTATATTTTGCTTATTTTGGCTTTAGTGAGACTTTTGTCAATATGTCCCAGGAACAGACTCACAGGCAAACTGATGAAGTATGGGATAGATAATGGGCAGTGAGGTAGATTGACAGTGAGCTTGAACCAATGGTTTCAGAGGGTTATGATCAGCAGATAAAGACCACATAGAGTCCAGTCACTAGTGGTGTACCTAGGGGTGGATACTAAGGGTGGTACTTTTTTGACATCTTAGTTAATGACCTGGATGGTGGAACCAAATACACCTGCATCAAGTACACAGATGAGGTACAAAGCTGGGAAGTATAGTTGGTACAACATATTATTAGTGAAGATGCTGCAATTCAAATGAACCTCAGCAAGCTGGAGAAGTAGGCAGAGAGGAATTTAATGAAGGTCAACAACACGAAATGCCAAGTCTTGCCCCTGAGGTGGAATAATGCCATGATAACCTCCTACTGTGTTCAGTTTTGGGCCTCTCACTACAAGAAGGTCATGGAAGTGCCAGAGGATGTCCAAAGAAGAGCAACAAAACTGGTAAAGGGTCTAGAGCACAGGTCTTACGAGGAGTGGCTGAGGGAACTGGTGTTATTTGGTCTGGAGAAAAGGAAGTTCAGGGGAGACCTTAGCGCTCTCTACAACTGTAAAGGAGGCTGTAGTGAGGTGGATGTTGATTTCTTCTCCCAAGTAATAAGTAATAGGATGAGGGGCAACAGCCTTAAGTTACACCAGAGGAGGTTTACATTGGATATTAGGAAACATTTCTTCACTGAAAGGGTTGTCAAGCACTGGAACATGCTGCCCAGGAAAATGGCTGAGTCACCACCCCTGGAGCTGTTTAAAAGATGTGTAGATGTGGTGCTTAGGGACATGGTTTAGAGGTGGACTTGGCAAAGTTAGATTTATGGTTGGACTCAATGACCTTAAAGATATTTTCCAACCAAAAGGATTCTACCATTCTAAAAAGCAGCTTTGCAGAAAACACATAGGGGGCACTGGAGAAAAACAAGTTGGACAATAAGGGAAGAGGGAGGGATCTTCTCAATATATATGGGAGGGAGTAAAGAAGAAAAAGCCAAAGTCTTTTAATTATTGTCCAGTTAAAAGACAAGAGGCAATATGCACAAACTGAAATACAGTAAAATCCACTGAAAAGTAAGAAAAAAAGATTTTACTTTGAAAGTTGTCAGATACTGCAACAGGTTGCTCAGAAATGTTGTGGAGTCTCTATTCTTGGAGATACTCAAAACCTGGACACAGCTCTAAGCAAGTTTCTCAAGCTGACCTTGTTCCAAGTATGGGTTCAGATTGGGTGATCATAAGTGCCTTCCTACCTTAGCCATTCTGAGATTCTGTGTGATTTTGTTTTGTTCATGTACTTGTTCCATCACATCTTTAACAGAGATGTTATCTTTAAAAGGACAGGGACTGCCAATTTCCTGTAGACTTGTGAGATGCCTAACTTAATACTCATACTTGCCTGGGGCCTCAAAATACAGCAAAAAATTAAAAGATGCTAATATTAATGCTAACATTAGCTAACATTTGAAGCAACACTACTGTGCTTTTCATGTGTCCTACCATAGAACACATGATAATGTAAGGGTGTCGGAGCAGTGGAATAAGCTGCCTAGAGAGGTTGTGGAGTCTCCATCTCTGGAGGTGTTCAAAACCTGCCTGGACACTTTCCTGTGCAACCTGTTGTAGGGAACCTGCTTTGGCAGGGGGGTTGGAGTAGATGAACTCCTGTGGTCCCTTCCAACCCCTACCATTCTGTGATTCTGTGGTTCTGCAATCCCTCGTATCACCTTTAAAATCATTAATTTAGTCACATATTACTGTGTTCTCTTCAGAAAAGTGGACTCTACTTAATGATTCAATCCACAGTGGAAAATGTAAAACCATACTTTTGAAATTAATCTGTTTATTTTCACTTCCAACTACTTGGTTGCATATATGAAAGTACAGCTCTCAGTACAAACCTGTGTACTTTTTTTTTCAGAATACTAAGCACATTTTTGGCATTTGGATAACAATAAAAATAACCATGATGACAAATTGTGACAGTCTGTGCCAGCTGCCTAGATGTACAGTGGGTGTAAATTATAACCACGCTTCAAGGGCACTGTGCTGATTTATATGAGCTATTTAAGTGCTTATGTCATATTACATCTGCAGTCAGACAAATTTCATGCTACAGTGGAAAAATCCAGAGCAAGAATCCTAAAATCCACTTGCCTTTGATAAAGTTTCACAAGAGTGGTTTTTCTTGAACCATCTCCTCCTCCTTGGCAAGATGACCAGATCCTATGTTATGCTGCTATTTGTGTTCTGACTGTGCAGTGCTTAGATTTATTTAGCAGTTTATTATAACAATGGAGAACTATATGAGTAAGTTTATAGCCTGACTCATTCGTTTGAGTCCAGTCCATGAGGAAGCATAGAGAACAGCTGCTGTTGGAACCTTTAAAATTTATCCTGCAAGCTACTCTCACTCTTAAGTATGATTACTAGAGTTAATACATGATACTGAGATTTCTGAAAGAGCAATAAATTAGACTCAGAAGAAAAAAAAAGGATTTTACTTTTCTTGGTTTTTTTTAAAGATATTCCTCACTTTTGCAAGAATAAGTTAGGAAAAGTATCCATTTGATGGCTACTGAGGTACATGTAAGAGCTTATAGCTGAAGATAAAAAATTATTTCTAGGATCAAATGCATAATACAGGAAAACATGGACCCATAATACTAATCTTGGGCAAGGCAGCTTAAGTCTTATGCATTATTTCAAATTGTTTCTCATTGGTGATAAAATTTAATATCTGTTGTAAATCATATATATATGTATATATATGTAATGACGAAACTAATTTTACTTACTTCATCTTTAAAAAAAAAAGTGAATGGAAAGATTTTATGTTTTCATATCCTTATTTTTTTACACTATGTGTGAAGGAATGTGAAATAAATATTAATGGAAAAATAATCTTGATCAAATTTCATAGAATCACAGAATCATAGAATGGTATGGGTTGGAAGGGACCTTAAAAGTCATCTGTCTTGAGAACAAATCCAACTAATACCAAAGGAACATCCTGCAGTAAAATGTCATATTTGGGATCCAAGGACATGTTATAAAATTTAGACAAAATTATTTTAGTGAGGTCCTTCCATTCTCTGCAGCTAGAAACCTGAATAGTATGATTTAGGCTGACCTTGTTAATATTGTTCCAAGATACCTTGTTAATGTTGCTCTTTTGCATTTGTGTTTGTGTTGTCATGTACTTTTTTCCCT
>NW_010286334.1:20916-42061 GCF_000700745.2 Antrostomus carolinensis
ACATAGCACTATATTTCCAAGTGCACCTTATTCAGTTTACCATCTGTTGAACATTTGGATTTAGTTATAAATGTTGAAAATTGTGCCCTATTAGGACTTCTTGCCAAAAAATCATATTTTTTTCATCGTTGTATTTTAAAGGTTAGATTCCTGTGTGTGGTCTGTCTTTGGAGAGAATGTATGTTATTTACTAGATTTCTGTAGACAACACTGATGTAAACAAGTAACTTATGATATTGAAGAATTATTAAATCTTGCCAACAGATAAGTACACATCAAAACTAGTGCCAGTATAAAGATTGTTTCCTGTCTAGGTTCACATATATCAGAATTGTGTAAGCTTCAGAGGAACAAAATTAATAAAAATCACCATTAAAATAATAATAAATTACTCACTGTGAGGTGCCACCATTTTTAAAGGCTTGTTTACATAGAGAGAACAGTGACCTTCATTTTCTGTCCTAGAAGTCTACCTGACCTGTTTGGTTTTTGTCTTGTCTACAGTGTTCTTCTCTGTTGGGAGCAAATAATGGACTTAATAAATACTACCTAATATCAAAGAGAAAGAAACTTATTTTTGCAGTAAGTTAAAAAATATATATTTAATTCAACTCACTAATTGTTCATGTTTTCAGTTAAACTTTACTTAATCAATAGAAGATTAGCAAAAATTTTAATGATGCTCAACCAGTGTCACTAATATATATACATATTTGTGCTTCCTTAATTTGGTTTCTTTCAGAAGCAACTTAATCTCTGTTTGCATGTGTGTCCATGTAGTTAACAGCTTTTGAAATTTTGCGCAGAAGTAACTCTGAACATTTCAGTTGATATTGCTATGCTGTATGGTTGTAATTTTTAATCTTTTCATCCAGTTAAATGTTAGACAAAACCCAAAGAAAATAAGAATTTTTTGCAGCTTTCCTGCAAAGCAAGGCTGATGTAATTACTTACTTTCTGTGAATGAAAACTTCTCATTTTAACCATGGGTTTTGGATCCATTGACTGATTTCAATCTAATGTGACAGAACAATTGATGTCTCTGAGATATTTATGTTTCTAGAAGTCTTATAGCAGGTGGATAGATAAAAGAGAAAAACCCCTAGTAACTTGTGGTCTTGCTGGTTTCACAGCTGAACACAGCAGCCTGCATGTCTCTGACAGAATACACTGTGGGCAGAGATCGTGGGTATATGCAGGGTAACAGAAAATGATAATATAATTCAGTTAAAAAGCCAATCATTCAAGAGATATAAATGTATAGTAAACTAGCCTTCAGTAGATCCAGATAAAAAAATCATTTGTTATGGGTATATGCAGGCTAACAGAAAATGATTATAATTCAGTTAAAAAGCCAATCATGCAAGAGATATAAATGTATAGTAAACTAGTCTTCAGTAGATCCAGATAAAAAAATCATTTGTTTTATATATGAAATAAACTGACAGAATACACTGTGGGCAGAGATTATGGGTATATGCAGGCTAACAGAAAATGATTATAATTCAGTTAAAAAGCCAATCATTCAAGAGATATAAATGTATAGTAAACTAGCCTTCAGTAGATCCAGATAAAAAAATCATTTGTTTTATATATGAAATAAAGTATTTTTAAAACATTCACAGCACATATTTAATAGAAGGATTGTTATCTTCTTATGGAGGAATCAACATGTTAAGAATACTGTAGATATTACTATTCCTTTCCAATTTCCTTTTTAAAAATACAAAACTTTTTTTTCTGAAATGTTTGAGACAGCTGTCATAGACAAAAAAATCTTCTGCATTATTTATCTCAGTGCCTGAGATCTTCATCTGAAATCTTCAATCAGATCCAGACTAACTGATGAACACTTGCATCACTTGCTACGACTAGCAGTGACAAATATGAAACCCAACATTGACCATTTCATTAGCCAAAAGCAGGCCCATAGTTTACATTGAAATATTATTTGGTTTTGTTGATTACAATTGTTCTGCATTTTAAATATTGCATTCTTCTTCCTGTTTTTTGTGCACTACTACAAATAAAATATGTGCAGTGTGCATAGGAATTTGTTCATTATTTTCCAAACTATAATCCGGCCCCCGACAGTATCTGAGGGACAGTGAACTGGCTCCCAACAGTGTCTGAGGGACAGTGAACTGGCCCCCTGTTTAAAAAGTTTGAGAACCCCTGCTCTAGGGCATCTAAAATAGCAACACTTTATCCACCAGTAGAACTTAATCCAACTGAGACATTCATAGCTTTCCCTGTGAGGTGTTCATCAGGCTAATGCACCCTGTTCCTCAGGCTTTGCTGGTGACTCCATCCATCCAAAGAAATGATTTAAACTGAATTTTTGTGTTTTAGCAGTTTTCTAAACACTTTTTAAAAATGTGACTTTTTAACACTATAGGAACTCTGGTGGACTACTGCAAGAAGAATATCTAATAGGAATAAGCAGAGTTTGTTTTATTGATTTAGTAATCCGAGATCTCGTTCTCCATCTGGAAACAGTCAGGTCAATTTGCTTGCTATTTGTTTATCAGTGAGGGTTCTTAATTTTTTTTTTTTTTTCATTACTACAGTCCTGCGTAATCCCACTCAGAGATGATCTACATGACATAATGACAAAACACCTGTTTCTAGTATGCACTCTTGCCACCCTGACTATCAGAACAGTTGCATTGACTTTTTCTTACTAAGACTACTAACAGTATTTAAAACACATCACAAAAAAAAAAAAAAAAAAAAAAAAAAAAAAAAAAAAAGACAAAGGGCAAAGAAAATGGCTAACAGAAAATGTAGTAAAGATTAAGTGCTCAACAATATTTTCCTTTGGATTTTCTGTTAGTAAACATTCACATGCAATCGGCATACAAAATCAAGTTTCTTCATATCTCCCTCCTTGTTTTGGCTGAGAAAAAATAATAAGAGAGATCTGGGCAATTGAGCAGATGCCGATTTTTGCAGCATCTGTCATGGGTTGTTTGCTACCTCCGGCAGAAGCAACAGATGTAAATTGTGGAGAATTTGTACTACGTACTCACACAGGATAGGAAACCAGTCTGTTGACTGGTAGACAGTTAGAGACAGTACTAATTCAGTAAAGACCTTCATTATGAATAGGTGTGTCTAGAATAGTGTGGCCAATTTTTCAGCAACTCCTCATGTAATTTTCTTTACATTAATAATGAAAAAGCCATTTGATAGAAGGGAAAAAGAGAAAGAAGTAGCCTGACTCATAAAACTTCTTCAGACAGTTTCTAAAAGGCAGTGTAATCCTCTGGAAACCATATGAAGAGAACTTCATGAAAGCTTCAAATCTGAACTCATAAAGTTCAAAATAACTGCTTGATTTCTTGGATACTTTTCATTGATAGAAAAGAGCAAGCATATATTCACACAGCATTAAAAGCATTTTAACTGCAGAATTAATTTTGAAATGTTAACTGAATTAAAGAAAAAAAAACAACAAAAAAACAAAACCAAACCAAAACCAAAACAAAACAACTTTCTCTCTTTAGCAAATAATAATTAAAGATACACCTTTGCAATTAAAATTTTGAAGAGACATCTTCACTTCAGTGGACAGTTGATACCCTCCTTCTTATTTCTTTGTACCTATCATTAACTAACCTCTTTTTCTTTCCCTTTCTTTTTAATTTTTCACTTTAAAAATCATTCTGTCTTGTTGGTCCTTTTTAGCTGCCTGACCAATGGAGCGTGTTGAAATGCTTTTACTCCAACTACAGGAAGCATCACGCTCCCAGTCTCTGATGCTACTGAGGGATTTCAATCACCCAGACATTTTCTGGAAAAGCTGCACAGCCAGCTGTAAGCAGTCCAGGAGACTCTTGAAGTGTGTTGAAGATAATTTGTTAACCCAAGTGAAAGCCAGCCCAACTAGGGGAGAAGTATTAATAGACCTGTTGCTCACCAACACGGATGATCTAATTAGAAAGGGCAAGATAGGTGACAGCCTATCATGTTATCATGTTATGGTGGAATTTACAGTGGTTTTTCAATATTTGAGGGAGGCTTATAAGTTGGAGAAAGACCTTTTTATCAAGGCCTGTAGTGGTACGGCAAGTAGTAATGGTTTTAAACTGAAAGACAGTAGGCTTATATTAGATATTGCCCAGAGGTTACCCAGAGAAGCAGAAGATGCCCCATCCCTGGAAGTGTTCAAGGTTAAGTTGTATGGGGCTTTGAGCATCCTGATCTATTGGAAGATATTCCTACCCATTCCAGGCAGTGTGAATTAGATGTTTTTTAAAGATCTCTTCCAACCTAAACCATTCTATGATTTGATATTCTTTGATGTTTGTATGTTTACACTCAATAGTATAAAACTTTATCAAAAAAATTATTTATTTTACTTGAGCGAATACCTATATAGTAGTATTAAACAAATGGTTACATTTTGTAATATTTTAATAGACTATCAAGTTATTTATTATAGTACTATTATAAAATAGAGAAACCCAAATATTTTTGAAATATACTTTAAACTGCCTCATTTGCTATGCTTTATTAAACAAGCTATGCTTTGTCTAAAACTGACTTTTGCCTAAGGAAGAATTATTGATGTGCTGGAAAATTATTTGTTTACTTTTTTCAGGTTTACTATTTAGTTTATTTGCATATCATTAAATAACAAGCAATATGCTACCCCCTTTTTTAAAGCTATAGAAATGCAAGTATGAAATATAGTCTCATACTCTATAATACTCTTTATAGTAAACACATTATTAAATTTTTCTAGACAAAAATATATTGAGAAATGTGATTAATTTAACAAAAATTAATCTTGGAGGTAGATGTTTATATAAGGGCTAGTTATTCATATTATCTTACAATACAGTGGAGATGACAACAGAAGATATTGTGGGAATAAATTAAATATGTAATAGAAATCAGTAAGTCCCCAAAACTATAATTACAGTCTATGCATATTATAGAATACATAACTCTCAATACACCTCTATATACTTGATTCAGGCTAGATCTCTAATTTTTAATATCTACTGATAGACAAGGTGATTCTTACCTTTAGAAAGATCCATAGACATGAAAAAAGAAAAGAGATTTCACTTAGCATAATTTATGTAGCCCTTCTAATAGCTATTAAAATTAATTAGTGAATTTGTGTTGACTTTGATGGGAATTACATGAAATTTCATCCCTGAAAAAATCATTAAAGAAAAAGATAATGAACACATAATGAACAACAATATGAGTACTTTGAACTGCAACATCATGCATGATATGGTATGGCAGCTTGGGAAAAAAATACCCCAACAAAAAAAACAGAAAAAAATCCTGGACATGTATTAAAACCAGTTCTTCTCCTTCTGACATGAAAACAGATTGGTTCTTTAATCATGTCATCGAATTAAATAAAAGCAGATGATGAGCAAAGCAAATGGTTTTAGTTCTTTTCAGTACTGAAATGACTTTCAGAACAGCAACAGTATGAAAAAGTCATTGAAATACTTATTAAAAGCAGAAGAGTTCTTTTTCCTCACCAATTAAGAGTGCATACATATGTGTCTTTTAAAAGATAACATTAATTCATTTCATGTGGTTATTTTCCACCCCTGTCCTCCTTCAGAAATTCTAGAAGTTTTAAGTATACTATGTTATACATTGAAAAGTATTACTTCCAACAATCTACGGAAAGATTAATTATTTTGTGTGTGAAATTTTGGTCTCACTGAAGTCAAATTTCATTCTGTAACTAATTTATGTGTATATATAGACTTACCAGTATGACACTAATCACCACTGCAGCCAAAAGCAGTAGCGTCTATTACTCTCACTAAAGTTGCAGTATCTGCATTAAAAGAAATGTCTTAATCCTAAACAGTTATAGGTTAACTTTATTACTAATATGCAGTTCTATCTCAGTTATTAGGGAATTTCCACTGGCATTGGCTGACAGATGTTGTCTATACATCTTATCTGTGATAAAATTAAAACTTTTACTTCTTGTACCTCCTGGATTAATTTAAAACCCTACTTCAACAAAAAGTTTATGTGACAAACATCAAATTCTGGAATTATGTAGCAAGTAAATTAAAATCTTTTGAAAGTATAAAAAACTTAAAAGAGAAGGAATAAGCTAGATATACTGGGAGAAAAGCAGAACCTGGGAATATATTGTAATATCTCAAAGTGTCTGTTAGAAAACAGATGTCATATGCCATAAAGATGAAAAAGATTTCATTAACTAAAGGTTTCTTCTTACTGGGATGGATATGAAAGATAAAACTGCTGGATTATGACATTTTTACTTAAATAGTATGTTCAAGACAATCAGGCTTAATTCAGATGAGAGAATGAGAATGATTTTTGGATAACATGCACATAAAAAAAAAAACAGTCAATATGGTTATAAAGTTCTTTATGTGGTGAAAACCTCAGCAATTTTGCCAATGACACCAAGCTGAGTGGTGCGGTTGACATGCTGGAGGGACAGGATGCCATCCCAGAGGGACCTTGACAGGCTTGAGAGATGGGCCTGTGCTAACATAATGAAGTTCAACAAGGTCAAATGCAAGGTCCTGAATCTGGGTCGGAGCAATCCCAAATATAAATACAGGCTGGGCAATGAGTGGATTGAGGTCAGCTCTGAAGAGAAGGACTTGGTGGTGGATGAGAAGCTCAACATGAGCCAGCAATGTGCGCTTGCAGCCCAGAAGGCCAACCATGTCCTGGGCTGCATCAAGAGAAGTGTGACCAGAAGGTAGAGGGAGGTGATTATCCCCCTCTTCTCTGCTCTTGTAAGGCCCCACCTAGAGTACTACGTTCAGTCCTAGAGCCCCCAACACAAGAAAGACATGGACCAGCTAGAATGACTCCAGAGGAGGGCCACAAGGACGATCTGAGGGCTGGATCACCTCTCCTATGAGGACAGGCTGAGAGAGTTGGGGCTGTTCAGCCTGGGAAAGAGAAAGCTCTGGCTAGATCTTATAGCAGCCTTCCAGTACCTGAAGGGGGCCTATAAGAAAGGCTGGGGAGGGGCTTTTTATAAGGGGGGGTAGGGGAAATGGCTTTAAGCTGAAAGAGGGTAGGTTTAGATTAGATATTAGGAATACATTCTTTCCTGTGAGGGTGGTGAGATACTGGAACAGGTTGCCCAGGGAAGTTGTGGATGCCTCCTCCCTGGAAATGTTCAAGGGCAGGTTGGATGAGGCTTTGAGCAACCTGGTCTAGTGGAAGATGTCCCTGCTGATGGCAGAGGGGTTGGAACTAGATGATCTTTAGGTCTCTTCTAACCCTAAACATACCAATCTATGATTCTATGATTCTATGATTCTATGAAAGATACCATAGTAGAAGAATTAGATGTTTCTGATGGTTTGAGACAAAAATGAGGTAAAAATTAACAGTCCAGAGGCACGGTCATGCCTTTAGAGCCTTTAGAGGTCAGTAGCAGAGCTGGAAATGGGGGGTGGGGGAGGTTATCTGATTACAGAAAAATGTCAGTATAACAGAAATATAAAATAAATGCTCCTACAATGTATCTGAAAACGAATTTCTACTAGAAACAGTTCATTTAATTAAAAGGTAATGAGTTCTCACCTGGCGCACTAACTAAATTCTGGTTACACTGCTATCTCAAGCAGTTCTAGTTGTAGAAACAGGATATTAACAGTATAAACACCATCCAGGTTCTTCCTGGAGTCCATGGAAGTAGATAACTGTGATCAATAAATCATAAAATTTTAATAATAAAAATAACACACTGGCCTAGCTTATATACCAAACATTCACTGACTAAATGTAAATGAGATACACCTTATGATCATACTTGATTCAAACAGCTGCAAAGAAAAGATTCACTAAAATGGTATGGAGAGCTAACAGTCTTTAAAAAAAAACCCCAACAAAACAAACAAACAAACAAACAAACAAACAAAACCCTAGCAAAATAAATGTAGAGGTTAGTCATAAATCTCCTTATCAACACCTCAGCTGGGAGAAGTTATGTTTCCAGAATGTATTTTATTTTTCAATATGCAATCATAGGAAAAAAAATCGTAATAAGAAAAAGTAAATGCAGGGATTTAAAAAAAAACCTAAACAACCCAACCAACCAATCAAACACACAAATAAAATTTCCCAACCCAATGTTTTTATGAAGCTGAGTGTTTTAGCCAAAATTGTCTCTGGAGACATTACTTTTGACATAGGCTACATATACTAATTTTGTGATTTCATTAATTTCAGTTCTATAATTCTGGTTTAAATGAAATAAAGGATGGAGACTGTTACCTCGTAGAGTATATTATGTTCTGGTGAAGAGAACACTTGCCTTGGAGAGGGTGTATTCAAAACTCTGCAGACAATGAGATAGGAACTCATAGTTTCTGGAAAACTGTTCAGGAAGGCTTGTATGGAATGTCTGATTTCAGCAAGTCAGCAGCTCGAAGTAGCCAATTTATTAAAGTTAGATACTACTAAGGATTCATTATAACAAAAATCCTGTGACCTTTTCCCTAGATGTCTGCTTGGCTTGTACATTTAAACAGGTTACACTGGGATCTTTTTGAAGCATTCCTTCAGCTTGAACTCACAATATCTAGCTAAATGGGCTGTAGATTTACTACACAGATCTTCAGATAACACTGTAAAGACCCTTGGAGTTACCTTTGTTTGCCCCAGAGAAGCGTACAAGCGCTATTAAAAATACTTCCTGAGATTAGCATAAATTCACATATGTATCTGGTTTTATATGTTTTTTCTATATTTTTCTGTGCTTTCCTGTATTTTTGCTAGACAAATGGCTGAATAGAAAAACTGTAGTATAGCAAATTAATTTATATATTTTCTTCAGCTTAAGTGGATGACAAAAGATTTAAATTCATAAAGGAAGATCATTTTAAGTTTTATCCAATGTTAGACTCATAAACCTGTTTTACATAAGCAATCAAAAACACATCTATAAAGAAATTGCTGAAATACTGATTCTAAAAATGAACTCTTTGTAATAACTAGTAATTCTACAAATATTTAAATAATTCTAACAAGAGTTTATTTGAAATATGAAAATAAAGGGTTTGTTTTGTTTTGTTTTGTTTTTTCTTGAAGGCTTCTGTTGCAGTAATATATGTCAGCTGAAATAAGTGAGAATATCCTTTCTTCTAAAAGTTTTATGCTACCTGTATCACAGAATCACAGATTGGAAGGGACCACAGGAGATCATCTGGTCCACCCCACTGCCAAATCAGGTTCCCTACAACAGGTTACACAGGAAAGCAAGGCAGGTTTTGAACATCTCCAGAGATGGAGACTCCACAACCTCTCTGGGCAGCCTGTTCCAGTGCTCCGTCACCCTCACAGTAAAGAAGTTTTCTCTTAAGTTTTTATGAAACTTTTGGTGTTCCAGTTTTTGCCCATTGTCCCTTTTCCTGTCAAACGGTCCTACTGAAAAAAAGCTGTGCCCCACCCATTTGGCCTCCTCACTTCAGGTATTTGTAGACATTTATAGATAAGAACCCCCATCAGCCTTCTCTTCTCCAGGCTGAAGAGTCACAGCTCTCTCAGCCTTATCACCTTTGTGGCCCTCTGCTGGACTCTCTCTAGAAGATCCCTGTCTTTCTTGAACTGGGGAGCCCAGAAGTGGACACAGTATTCCAGATGTGGCCTCATCAGGGCAGAGTAGAGGGGGAGGAGAACCTCCCTTGACCTGCTGGCCACGCTCTTTTTAATGCACCCCAGGATACTGTTGGTCTTCCTGGCTACAAGGGCACACTGCTGGCTCATGGCCAGCCTGCTGTCCACCAGCACACCCAGGTCCTTTTCCACAGAGCTTCTCTCCAGCAGGTCAGCCCCTAACTTGTATCGATGCATGTGGTTGTTCTTCCCCAGGTGAAGGACTCTACACTTGCTTGTGTTGAACCTCATTAGGTTCCTTTCCACCCAACTCTCCAGTGTGTCCAGGTCTCATTGAATGGCATCACAGCCTTCCGGTGTGTCAGCTACTCCTCCCAACTTTGTATCATCAGCAAACTTACTGAGGGTGGACTCTATCCCTATATCCATGTCATTGATGAAGATGTTAAACAAGTTCCCCAGTACGGACCCCTGGGGAACACTGCTAGTTACAGGCCTCCAACTAGATTCTGCGCCACTTATCACAACCCTCTGAGCTCTGCCAGTCAGCCAGTTCTCAATCCACCTCACCATCTACTCTAAGCTTTGCTTCAAGGATATTGTGGGATACAGTATCAAAAGCCTTGCTGAAGTTAATGTAGACAACATCCACTGCTCTCACCTCATCTACCCACCTGGTGATGACATCAAAGTAGCCCGATGTAGGCAAAATGAGAATCACATTTACTTCCTCAGTAATTAATTGTTTTTATTTCCTATTTTTATTCTAAGGAACAGTGATTTTTACATACTCAAGCTTTGCACTGTGCTTCTGGCAATTTGACATGGAGTATATTATACAAAGTGATTTTATACACAATTTAATTTTACATAACTACAGGCAATATTGATAATTCCATTTATAACATGAAACACTATTTGTTGTAGCTGTATTCTGAGCCTCTGTCACTCAGCCAGAAGACCTGAAGTTACTTTCTATATGATCAGCAGGTTTCTGACTGGTGTATGCTTGTCTGTTAGAATATCTGTCAAGCAAATACCCTACCACAATAATAGTTTCATTACCTATTTTTTTTTCTTAATCAGTTCTAAGATATTTAATTTCACTTTTATTAATTAGATAAAAACAAATAAATGTTTTTACATTAACAAAAATAACTTCACATATATAAGGGTTGGTATTGGGGCCAGTACTGTTGAACATATTTGTCGAAGACATGGACAGTGGGATTGAGTGCACCTGCAGCAAGTTTGCCAATGATACCAAGCTATGTGGTGCGGTTGATACCCTCCAGAGGGACCTTGACAGACGTGAGAGGTGGGACCATGCAGACCTCATGAAGTTCAACAAGGCCAAATGTAATGTCCTGCACCTGGGTTGGGCCAATCCCAAATATAAGTACAGGCTGGGCGATGAGTGGATTGAGACCAGCTCCCAAGAGAAGGACTTGGGAGTGGTGGTGGACAGGAAGCTCAACATGAGCCAGCAACGTGTGCTTGCAGCCCAGAAGGCCAACTGAATCCTGGCTGCATCAAGAGAAGTGTGGCCAGCAGGCCGAGGGAAGTGATTCTGCCCCTCTACTCCGCTCTTGTAAGACCCCACCTGGAGTACTGTGTCCAGTTCTGGTGTCTTCAATGCAAGACCTGTTAGAACAAGTCCAGAAGAGGACCACGAGGATGATCCGAGGGCTGGAGCACCTCTCCTATGAGGACAGGCTGAGAGAGTTGGGGTTGTTCAGCCTGGAAAAGAGAAGGCTCCGGGGAGATCTTATAGTAGCCTTCCAATACCTGAAAGGGGCCTACAAGAAAGCTGGGGAGGGACTTTTTACAAAGGCACGTAGTGATAGAACAAGGGGAAATGGCTTTAAACTGGAAGAGGGGAGGTTTAGATTAGATATTAAGAAGAAATTATTTCCTGTGAGGGTGGTGAGATACTGGAACAGGTTGCCCAGAGAAGCTGTGGTTACCTCCTCCCTGGAAGTGTTCAAGGCCAGGCTGGATGAGGCTTTGAGCAACCTGGTCTAGTGGAAGGTGTCCCTGCTGATGGCAGGGGGGTTGAAACTAGATGATCTTTAGGGTCCCTTCTAACTATAGCCATTTTATGATTCTATGATTCTAAGCAAATCAGACTTAAAAAAAAATGAAGTTATGAAATAATATTTGCAGTGAATTATACACAGTTGATTTAGTAGATGTAATAACACACACTAGTAACATCTAGTAAATTAATAAATAAATAAATAAATTGAGAATATAATGGAAAAAACATGGATGTAAGACATGTTTTAAATAATTTCCCTGAGTAAAATTTTTAAGGGTTGGAAAAAAATCTATATTTGTTACTAGAAAATATATAGATTTTTTGTTGTTGTTGTTGGTGTTCAAAAAATTCACTGGCAATTTATAGTTTGTTGAATTAGAAGTGAAAAAAAATCAACAGTATCTGCAGAAAAAGGCCCGTTATAATAGACTGTGCTCACTAAGTAGGACATTGCAAAATATATGAAGAGAATTTGTAGATATTTTTGTCTCATCAAAAGGATTTTTTTATTATTATTTTGACTCTTAAAAAAAACCCCAATAAAACAATCAAACAACAACAACAAACCCACTACCACCAGAACTAGTATCCTCTTTTCTCTCTCTCTCTCTCTTTTTTTTTTTTTTTTATGTTAATAAAGACATATTCTCATGTGATATTTTTTTTCTTCTTGCACAAATTTTGGAAACTCCATGTAGTATTTAAATCCAGAAAATAAATAAATAAATAAGAAAACTCTAATTTTCTTGATTTATCCTGAATTATTTTTCAAAGTCTTGTTATTCAGTACTTCTCTAGGTACCTAGATTCATCCTGTGTTTGTCTCTTACATTCCCTTTTTGAGGTACAATAGCCATTACTGGCATATTGGAGAAAAAATGCAACCCTGCCAAGATATTTCTTCTTAATATATTGAGACAATGTTTGACTAAACTCTTTAAGAGTACAAGAAAAAACTGTCCTGTTTGTAAAATCATTAATGTCCCATTTTCTGCAACAGGAATCGTGAAATGTTGGTGTGCAAGGGGGAACAGACCTTATCCATTGAATGAATGAGATCAGTTCTGTGCAGTTCCTGGGATGGCCCTCTCTTGAACAGAGAATAGAGGGAATGTTGGAGGAGGAATCAGGAAATATGGATCCACTCCCTTAGGACTTCATGCAGCTGGATTTGGAAAGCAGAACATACACGAGTTAGATGGTAGGAGAGACAAGTTCTGTGAAGAGAGTTGAAAGGAACAGAGAAGAGGCTGGAGGTAGGCAAGGAGAAATAAAGGAGAGAGAAATCAGTAAGTCTAACATAGTGGAAATCCAGTCAGGATTGGGAAGACAAATAAACTGGGGTAGGAACCCCAAAAAAACGAACAAAACAACCTTGATAGTGTCTCATTCTGATATGGTATTTAATTACAGACCTTTTTTTTCTACCTCACCCCCACCTCATTCAGGCAGGAAGGAGAGTGAGTCAGGATACTACAGCTATGCAATGATTTGTTCCATCCTCATTGTTCAGTGCGTCCCCCTAGGCATTATTTACTGCATGCTGTTGAAAGTCCTTTCTGTATACAGAATTATTAATTTCCTCATAGACTCATTCCAACCTTCACTTCAGCTGATTCAGCCCTTAGCTATATTCAGTCCCTTCCCATTAACTAAAATGTACCTACTGATTTACTCTTTTCCCAGCTCTCCCCCTCAAATCATTCTTCCAGCCCCACTAAATAGTTCATGGAGACTGGAGCTGCTGACTCCTGAGGCTGTAAAGGAGTGAGCTTTTTTATTTTATTAATGTCTACTAATGTGTTTATTAATGCTCAGTAGGTATTTCATTTCATTGGTTTATGTTTCCTCTTAAGAGCACACACTCTGTCCTCCTGAGCTGTGCTTTATTTTGTACTGACCAGCTAGCAAAGAAGTTCATTTGTCCTGTGCCATTACTGCCACCTGCCTTGTCAGGCCTTCCTTGAAAATTAAACTGTCTCAACAACTTTGCCCTTGGTTAAATAAATAAACCATAACTGTAGCTGTAACATCATTATCTGAGTATGCGTCTGAAGGTCTTAGGATTTATTAGGGTGATACAGCCATTACCATTGCAATTTGGCTTTATTGGATTCACCTTGCAGCATAACAGCATCTGTGCAGTGCTTGTGGTGTCACTTGGAAAAGGTTCTACAACTCCAACTCTGTTCTAAGATTCCTTCTCTCTCCCACACTTATATACAAACACTGTTTTAATCTTCCTTGCCTTTCTGATCTCTGTCCTTGGATTCTTTGCATTGTCTGTTCAAGCTCCTTTTAGCTCACTGACTTCTAAGCAGAAAGCAGTGAAAGATGTCAAATGTGATGTGTGCAATGACAACACAGCTGGTATTTCTGAAATCAGAAATTAGGGATGGTGGAATATAACAGTCATCTAGTACCAGACTTACTTGGGAGAAGAGGAAACACATTCCCACATTCCCACTTGATATAATTATCATAGTTCCTTTCAAGTCAATGAATCTTTAAAATGATTATTGTTTTATATGTATTGTCAAGTTTAATTGTAGGATTAAAAGTCCTCAGGAAGGCACAGCAAACAATAACATGGTATTTAATTTCCCTGCACCATATGTTGATCTAATACTGTGCAACAGAGATATAGTCAGATTCCTTGCCCTGACTTAGTACATTTCTAATTCTGTGCATGAACAATTTTATTCACAGTCTAGCCTCTACATTAAAACAAAACTAATCAACAAAAAATATTGTTTGTGCAAAATGAAGGTGCACTGTTTGTCCTTTGGGAACCTTGTGTCTGGAGAAATATCATACTCTGAAAACTAGAGAATCAAAAATTACGTGCATGATAACTTAACACTAGTTGTTATCTTTGAGCAATGTCCCAATACACACATAATATTCATAGTCATTCAGCTCTTGCAGATGGTATGAATGCTAAGGGATTAAGTCACATTTCCTTTATAAGGCAGTCTTTACACCTTTTTGCTAGATAGAATTTGTGTTACAGTAAACAACATTTTATACTAAGCAGGAGTTTCAGACTTCTGGCATGTTCTTAAACACTGAATTTGTTTTATAAAAACCAAACCCAAAACGAACAGATTAAATTTATAACACTTAAAAATGAATTTTATGAGTTCTTTAATTTTTTTCTAGGTTGTTTTGGTTTGGTTTTTTTTATAAGTCCCATGAAACGTATTTTCAAAACTATATCAAAACACTAATTCTTTATCAGAAGCTCTTGATGACACTCGATGCAGGCATAAATGTTATACACCTGTATAATCTTCAAGAAAAGTAAAGAAGAAACCATGAGTAGAAACAATGTAGTGGATGGAATATGATCACAGGTCATTCTTAGAAATCTTTCTCTTACAGGATTTGAAAATATTGTGCTCATATCTGAATATGATTCAATAGTGAATTGTATGGTTTCTTGAATCATACAAATCGTTTACAGCTGTGCTGAATAGATACACTTAACAGTCTTTTCAATTTTGAACATTTATGCCAACCCCTTTTAAATAAAATTATACGCTGAAAAGATCTGTTAGAAATTTAAAAAGGAGGCTGATTTTTTAATAATGTATGTTTTCTTCTTCTTCTTTGTCATCTTTTTATCTCAGTATTCCTCCTTCTCTAGCTTAACAAAGTTTTGTAATTTACTCCACCCATTTGTTCCTTTCTTTTGTTTGTTTTTCAGACTCAGATTTCCTTTGCCTTCTCTTTTCCACAGATATTTTTTTTCTTACTAAATGTACAATAAACATAATGTTTTTTTTTTCCTTTAACTAATCTCCAATTTTTTTTCTAGAATTTTCTTCCTCTACTGGATGCTGCCCTATTCAGATGCTGGGTTTTGTTTTTTTTTTTTTTTAAATCAGCTGCCACTCTCTTTACCACTTGCTTCCTCCATTGAGTCTTTCTCCTCAAACTGAAAATATATTATACTTTTTGTCACCTTAAAAAAATAATATTTCACATATTTTTGTATTTCAATTATTTTTATCATTATTGAATGCTTTGTCCTGCTGTCTATACTGAGTTTCTTTCAGTCAATGATATCTGTTTTCTTTCCAGAAGCAAATTCTATACCTTATGCTTTAACCAGATTACTCTGTCCGAAGTTATTTTTTGTTTAGTGATTACTTTTTAATCTAAAGTACTCCATCCTTTCCTTTCCTGGCTAGCTGCCTTCAACCTTGTTAAACGTGTTTTTATTGAATTATAGCCCTGTTGTGTTTTTTTTTTTCTTTTCCATTACTGTGTTTATTCCTATTTATTTCACTGTCTAATTGTTCTTTAAACTTGTTCTTCATAGAATCCTCTTCTTTCTCTCAATCTATTAAATAATTATCCCTTTCTTACCCCATGAATATATCTTCCACATTCATGCACATATTTATGCATCAATTCAAATTCAACATTGTTTAAATACAGATCTTAATATATCTATCTACACTTCTATGAGTTCAATGTGTTCTGCAGACCTGTTGATGGATCCTTTACTGATGCTCAGGCTGTTGATAGTGATGGTAAGCAGCAGCAGGTCTACTATTAATGCCTAAAAATGCCCAGGTAGCTGAAGTGAGGTTGATCAGCTGCCCTGGATGATTATTCTTGCCACTCTTGTAGATGAGTGTGATATTTCCATTTTTCAAGTCACCAGGATACTTTCAAATTTCAAAGACAGTAGTCTTGCAATGATGTTAGCACAGTCCCTCAGAACCCATCGATTTATCCCATCAGATTAATGTCAGGGCAAAAGGTCTAATTTGTATGACCAATTTATTTAAATTTACAACATTTGTATTTGTATGCTTTATTGTCAGCTATTTGTATTTGCCTCACAATAGTTAATAATATTTAATTTTCCACCCTTTTTAGTGATTTGGTAGTTATTTATGTACTTATTTTTCACAATTAAAAGCTAATTGAGCTATTAAATAACTTTCTGCTACTCTTACACTTAGCTTCTAAGGCTGACATGTTTTGTGCTCTAGGTCAAATAAGATAACCAATAAGAAACAGCATGATTTTCACATAGATGACCCTGCTGTTTGTAGTGTATTTCTATATTCATTTTTTCACTTTTATATAATGCTGTTACTACAGTCATTACTTGTTATAACCTTCCTGAAAATATCAGGGAAGAATAGAACATAAATTCCAAATGGGAAAAAAAAAAAAAAAAAAAAAAAAAAAGTGGTTTAACTCACTATTAATGCAGTAAGTAGTTCCCCAAATTCCAGTAACCAACCATTTAAAAATGTTTATAATGAAGCTGTGTCCCTACTAAAAACTCAGCATTTCTGCATCAGGAACTGAGTTGCAAAAATGTAGAAAGTAAAAGGACAGTAGAAATTGATATACACTAAATCCGTGCATATTGCATGGATCCTTGGACTCTCTGAGGTTTTTTGTTATTTCAAAATAGAAGAAAAATGTAACTTGCCTTTTAAAAATGTCCTGTTAACTATGCTTAAAGACAAGCATACAAAAAATATACATATAACCTCTTGAACTTTACGTGCCTCACTGAAGTACCCAAACTGGGAGCACAATTATGATAGACTTTTTATGGTCAGCGGAAACCAGTGGAAACCTAAAAAGAATAATTTAATTGGCTGAATCATCCTCCAGATTGCTTGTCTATCTTCATTGTTTGTAAATGACATTGAGAACATCTGGTCTTCCATTCAATTTGTTTCATTTGAAAAATTAAAGAACTATGACTGAGGAGTCTAAACACCATAATAACACTTGAACCTTTCGGATTTATCATTTTGCAGAGCCACTTCTATAGCAATGAATAAATAAAAATATAAGAATTATTTCTCTAACACTATTTAACTCATTATTAACACTAGAACTAACAAAATTTTATGGTATTTGGATGAGCAAGGAGCTCATGGGGAAAATTCAAAGGGAAGAGGAAGGTCTATGAAATGTGGAAAAAGGGTCTAGCCACCTGGGAGGAATATAGGAATGTGGTCAGGGCCTGCAGGGATACAACTAGAAAGGCTAAGGCCCACTTGGATGAAATCTGGCAAAGGAGGTAAAAGACAACAAAAAAGGCTCTTTTAAGTTCATCAATAACAAAAGGAAGACCAGGGAAAATGTGGGTCCGCTGTTGAATGAGGCAGGTGCCCTGGTAACAGGAGATGCTGAGAAGGCAGAGATAGTGAACGCCGCCTTTGCTTCAGTCTTTACGGCTAAAAGTGTCCCTCAGGAATCCCAGATGCCAGAGGGAAGAGAGAGAGTTTGGAGAGAGCAAGACTGCCCCTTGATTAATCAAGAGATAGCCTAAACAAAATCAATATACACAAATCCATGTGCCCCGATGGGATGCACCTTCAAGTGTTGAAGAAGCTGGCAGAAATGATTGCTAAACCACTCTCTATCATCTTTGAAAGGTCTTGGAGAACGAGAAAGGTGCCTGAAGACTGGAGGATAGCCAATGTCACTCCAGTCTTCAAAAAGGGCAAGAAGGAGGATCTGGGCAATGACAGGTCAGTCAGCCTTGCTTCCATCCCTGTGAAGGAGATGGAACTGGTCAAAGACAGGCCAGTCAGCCTCGCTTCCATCCCTGTGAAGGTGATGGAACTGCTCATTCTTGATACCATCTTTAAGTAGTTGGAACAAAAGAAGGTTATCCGAAGTAGTCAACATGGTTTCACTAAGGGGAAATCATGATTGTCCAACCTGGTAGCCTTCTATGATGTCATAACCAGCTGGGTAGATGAGGAGAGAGCAGTAGATGTTGTCTATCTTGACTTCAGCAAGGCTTTTGATACTGTATCCCACAACATTCTTGTATCAAAACTTTGAAGGCATGGGATAGATGAGTGGATGGTGAGGTGGATTGAGACCTGAATGCCTGGTAGAGCTCAGAGGGTTGTGATCAGTGACGCAGAATATAGTTGGAGGTCTGTAACTAGTGGTGTTCCCCAGGGGTCGGTACTAGGTTTAACATCTTCAACAATGACCACCAGTTCAAGAAAGACAGGGATCTTCTAGAGAGAGTCCATCAGAGGGCCACAAAGATGATTAGGGGCCTGGAGCATCTCCTGTATGAGGAAAGACTGAGAGGGCTGGGACTCTTCACCCTGGAGAAGAGAAGACTGATGTGGGATCTTATCAATGTCTATAAATACCTGAAGTGTGGGGGCCAAATGGATGGGGCTGGGCTTTTTTAAGTAGTATCCTGTGACAGCACAAGGGGAAACAGACAAAAACTGGAACACCGAAAGTTCCGTAAAAACTTAAGGGAAAACTTCTTTACTGTAAGGGTGACAGGGTACTGGAACAGGCTGCCCAGAGAGGTTGTGGAGTCTCCGTGTCTGGAGATGTTCAAAACCTGCCTGGATGCCTTCCTGTGCAACCTGCTGTAGGGGGGGTGGACTAGATGATCTCCTGAGGTCCCTTCCAACCCCTAAGATTCTGTGATTATGTGATTAATTCCATGTTTGCAATGTCACTTTATTATACAATTAATGTGTCTCATAATGTAAATATTTATATTGAATTTGCTCTTTTATTTTATAAATATGTTAAATATTGATTTACTCTGTAGCACAGAAACTCCTTGAACACATTTTCTCCATATGCCTAAGAAATCAATCATGTAGATGTTCATATTAAACAACTAAGTAAATAAAGAAAAGCTCCAGAGACTTTTAACACTGAACTGCCATATTTCATTTATTATTATTTAATCACAAAGAATGTTTATCCATTCTTCCTCTATTTATCTAACACCATCTTCTGTAATATTCAGGGTCACAGAAGGAAAACTACATTTCTATAATATTTGTCAGTTAATTGGACGAAAATGCCTTTCTGGAATTAAAATTTGTTAAAACACAAGTAAAGTTCCCTTGCAATGTGGAAGTACATTGCAAGTAGAGGTGTTAGTATTTATACAATAATATCTAATTGGATGACTTTTAATTTCTTGGTATATAATCAGGATTTTTGGCGTAAATTAAGTTCTAATAAGCATCAATTCTGTTATTAGTTTAGTTTAGCTTGTATTTTAATATTACAATTGTCATATTTATTCTCTAGTTGTACAAGAACAATTACATTTAGTTTCCGTTTTTTTCAAAACTGAATGTTTGTAGTAATTATGGTACAGACTAGGTTTAAGTTCTTAATATAAAAAGGCCCATAGGGGTCAGACTAAAGCTCCAGCTAGCATAGCATTTTGTCTTTGACATGGCAGCCAAAACCAAATATCTGAGTAAGAGTGCAGGAAGAGCACAAGAGTATATGACCCTTCCATATAAGTATCCTCTTAGATTCCAACCATTTCCAAATGGCATTTTCATGTAACTATCGGTAACCTCAACATCTAACTACTGATTAGTAGCTTAGAGTTCATATTTTTTGAAGGAATTTGAAGTTTAAATATGAAATTGGGAATCCCTCTTCCCATATGCTTCACTTTACATTGCATGCTGTAATAATTTCTCTTGTTACAAAATCTAACATAACTTTGCCAACAAACGCAGTCTGAGCGACAGCAGTGCATATAACTTCACTCTGCTCTTGTATCATATATAAAGGAATGAGTATCAAGTGGTATCAAATAAGTACCATGCACATTTATTTGTTGGCCTCTCTGCCTGTAAGAATATTGCATATTACAAGGATGAACATTACATGCAATTATGTTTGGTTTATTCTTTTTTCTTTTGATATGGACTTTTGTACAGTGAGCACAAAATTGAGATAAACATTTTTTTATTACAAAACACTAAGCAACAGTCCCTGTGTTTGAACAGTAATACTTCTGAGCCTATGCTTCCAAGACACGTACACACTGAGCAGATTTTGTTGAGACTGTGATGAATTATTAAAAATGAAGTTACTAGGAACAAAGCAACTGTCTTTTTAAACAGAATTAACCATGGGAAATCACCCTTCTCTCAATCCTCACTCAATAAAACTGAAGCATACAACATACAAGATACTGTAGTGGTAGTTTAAACTGTAATCTAAGCTTTTCTGTAGCTCACAAAGATGATTTGAAGTAAGTTATTTGGTACTCTAGGGCCTCTTGCCTTTTGTGGCTTGTGGGGTTTTTTGTTGGTGGTGGTTTTTGGTTTTTTTGTTTGTTTTTTTCTTTTTCAATTTAGATTGCAAGACCTTCAGGAGAGGTCAGTCCTTTGGCATGTAATTCTTTTATTCTAATGTTAGTAATCTAAAAACTAGGTACCTAGTGAGCTATTCAGCTTTAATGATGAATAAGAAAGGGGGAGAGAGAGATGCCTCTATTGAATAAAAAGAGAGATAAGTCTAAATGACTATATTTCAAATAGCTGCAGTTAGATGTGATAAATTCCATCCCTAATAGGTTAGTGCAGTGCCTGACACAGGAAAGTTTCAATATTTATAGATGACTCAAAGCTACTAAGATACACTTAACAAGAATATAGTAGTAAAATCTGGTTTGGAACTATAAGATTCTCATGCCCTTTTCCCTAC
>NW_010286334.1:42071-44221 GCF_000700745.2 Antrostomus carolinensis
CCTACACTTGACTTTGAATTTCAGTAGCAGACACAAGTTTGCCCTCAGTCCCTTTATTGGTAAGGTGTTTAGTACCACTTGATGTGTCATTGTTTGTATGAGCACGTAGAATCAGACCACTAAAGATCCCAGAATATACTTCATTAGACTAGTTCCTGCTGTCATGGCTTCATTCCAGCTTCAGTAATTATGTTCTTCCTACCTGCATTTCCTGGGGTTTCAATTGGATATGCTATTCTTCTAGGCTTGCTGCTTCATTTTGTTATGTAGTGTTCATGTGTGGTGTTGAGTACTTGCTGCATTTCAGTGGTAGGTGAAATGAATCCTATAATCAATCATTCTCACAGGCTGAAAGAACAAGTCCTATACATTTGGAGTTTCAATGACGAGAGATGCTACAAAAGTGAGGAGAAGATAACATTAGCTCATCCTTAATCTTTGTTAGTGTTCAAAGTTTATAGTCAGACTATGTGAGTAATTTTCTTTTTAAATACTATGACATACTATAAAGGACCCTTAAATTAAACAAAATATATATAAATAAAGACAACATAAACAATATGATAATGCAATACAGGTTAAATTAAATACTATCAATTATTTTTAAAGTATCATCTTGGTTTGTAATTAACACATATTGTCAGCAAAATCAGGAATAAACTTCTTAACATCAATGTAGTCTTAAGAAGCAGGAATTCTTTATTATGGCACTGGATACATGGGGAATCACTCCACCTATCATGCATACCAACTTGCCTCTCTGAAAAAGCTTTATACTATCAAAACATGCATATTCATTACTTTTCCAATAAATTATTAACATATTAATTACATTTCCAAGAACTCAATAACATATGTATATGCAAAACACGGTGAAAGCAACAACTACACTCATTTGGCAAGGAGCACAGCAGCAGCAACAGTGAGTTCCTCAGCTGAGCACGTGTTGAAGAGGAGGGGGAGGTACTGGAGCCAGGGGAAGCTGCGGACGTGTCGCAGAGTCCCGTCAGGAGCAGCCAATTGCATGAGCGGGGCTGACGCGGCAGGGGCGGTGTCAGGGACAACTGCGGGCGATTTAAACGCCCCCCAGGGAGCACGAGCAACCAGGAGCGCAGCGACCAGGACGGGCAGACAGGGCGTGGGGAGTCAGAAGGGCGTGGGGCGGCAGTTTGCGCGGCAGTTCATGCAGACAGGGCAGGCAGGGAGTGGTGCTACTACCATCAGGCTCTGCGATCAACCTCCAGAGCTGAACCACCCCCGAGGCAGTTCGGCAAAACAACAGCAACTCAGGTGTCTCAGAAGCTTGAGCCGATAGCCACACAGACATGAACAGCCATGGTTGTTACCCAGCCAAAGCTGTAGGTAAAAGAAATGTGGCGACCCAGACAGAGATCCCATGTAAAGATGCAGGTGTCCATGCCCCTGGCTGCAGGGAGTGCAGCAGCCTCTGCCTTGGAATGGAGGATTGCAGGGACAGCACCTGTATTCACTGTGAGCAGGTAAACGATCTGCTCAGCATGGTGGCTGAGCTGAAAGAGGAGGTTGAAAGGCTGAGGACTATAAGGGAGTGTGAGAGGGAATTAGACTGGTGGACGGAGGCCCTCCCATCCATGAGCGAAAGGCAACAGGTTCCACATAAAGCACAGGATCCCCTATCCTCTTGGCACCAGGTAAGAGGAGGGGATCAAAAAGACAGCAGGGAATGGAAACAGGTCGCTCCTTGGGGAGGTGGGGGGAGGCAGGTGAATCTCCTGCCAGCCTCCCTTGCCCCCCCCAGTTACTGCTGCACAACAGGTATTGGGCTTTGGAAACGGGGTGCAAAGCAAGTGAGGATGGAAAGGTAGGTCCACCTGGGAAGACATCCAGGGTGAGTCAGTCACCTCCACACTAGCTCAATGAAGAAAAGCAGAAGGTAATCGTGGTAGGTGATTCCCTTCTGAGGGGAACTGAGAGCCCCATATGTCAACCAGATCCCTCCCACGGGATTTCTGCTTCCTCCCTGGGGCCCTGGTTAGGGATATCAGCAAGAACCTCCCTGGCCTGGTGCAGCCCTCAGACTACTATCTGCTTTTGGTCATACAAACTGGTAGTGATGAGATTAAAAAGTCCAAAAGTGAGGGCCCTCAGACTACTCCCCACTTTTGGTCATA
>NW_010286335.1:0-13719 GCF_000700745.2 Antrostomus carolinensis
AAGGGCTAGCCCAGTGAAACTATCACAGTAGGAAGCCCTGGATGAAAGCTGGACAGGATGGGTCAGTCCATGTGAACACAGTGACTAGTGTAGCGAGAGCAGGAGAGCTGTTCTGCAGCAACTAAGGCTGCCAACTCCAGGGCACAAGCAACATCACGGGATACTTACCTCATTTTGGAAGTGGGTGAATGCCTCCAAGCCACATCCTTTGGCTTTTGCAACCTTACTGGTAGTGGTGGCAGGATCCTGGAAAGCTTGGGAGCATAAACAGTCACATTCTGGCTTGATGTAACATAACATATATGGGAAGTGGCAGCCACATCTTCATTTTTTATTTGATTACAGTATGTACTTTCCACTTCACTGATTTTTTTTTCTTTTTGTTTGTTTGTTTGTTTAAACAACTACATATTTTGACAGTTAAAGCTAGCAATGATTGCAGGGTGAAAGGGCTCACTTCGGTTCTGCTTGTAAACATATTTTATTTGCCTGCAATAGACTGAGTAGCTGGTGCAGAAAGCAGCATATGTTTTTGGGCCTGATCTCAATTTTGCTGCAGTTCTCATCAGAAGAATGATAACCACAAACACTTCAGTGTATTTTACATATAGTTGTCATCCTGCTTGTTTCAGTTTTTCCTAAAGCTCATGAGAAAACAAATATGACCCCCCTGCCCATCAAACCGTTAGTAGAGGGACACTGTAAACCCTAGGCTACGTGACAGTTACCTGTACAATTATTTCCAATGAAAATTAGCTGTGGCCACTACACCATGATTTATGCATGTTTGTGGGAGAGGAAACAAAGGTACAATGTCAGGCCATTCTGGATATAAGGAAGCCACTCGGAAATGGTCAAATGATTTTTTTTTTCTCTTCCTCAGCTTCCCACAAGAAGAAAAAACTTCCATGGCAGAGAATATTCCGACCTACAAAGTTTACACATGGGGTAGCAGCTTGAGTATACCTCCCAATGAAATAACATTTAATAACAAACAGAGGTGTGGAGGTGAAAACCGGGTTTCTGCCAGGTCTATGCTAGACACTGTTTAATAGTATACTTATGCTGGCAAAAGCAGTTTTGGCTGGTTTTGTTGACTCCAGAACTCTGAGTATAATCTATACCAGCAAAAGTACTTCTGCCAGTTCTGTGTCCACATCAGGGTTATTGTGAGTATCAAACATAGCCAAAAATCACATTCCTAAGGGATATTACTTATACTAAAAAAATACAAAGCAGTCTTTACAATCACTAGTGAATACTCCACCCAGGCAGGCAAAACCACCTTTCTTGTTAAATAGTGAATCAAAGCAATCAGAAAGCTTTCACCTGGTTTCTGAAGGGCAGGATACAGTTCTGTGCAATGTTAAACACCAGGAAAACAGCTCTCAAAGCATGTTATATCCTCAGCGGGCTATCTCTTAGACTTTAGTCAAGATGAAGGACTAGGTTTAAAAAAAAAAATCCGTGGCATCGCATTTTAATGAAAACATAGAACCTGTAGTAACTGTACCACAGTATGGAAAACTACAGCCAGAGTCTGCAGCAAAAATACTTACTGAAACTACTGAAGGCAATAGACCAAACTGAAACAACACTGTGCAGCAAGGAAGTTAGTGAGGAGGCTGTTACACTGAGCAGCAGAAGCTGTATCTGTGTTTACTATAGTTGCTTGTGCTCTGGGAAAAAAATAAAATAATTTTAAGAAGAATTAGTTCTCCATGGTGAGCTGGACCAAGAACTGAAATTTCTTTAAAATTAAAAAAAAAAAAAAAGAGGAGGGGGAAGCACCCAGAAAGTCCTAGTGAAAACAGAGTTGTTCTGATTTGCATGTATCAACAACAACAAAAAAAATATTGGTTTCCTCTAGTATTTATCTTAGTGAAGGAATGAGTATACCATGCCCTTACTGTGACTGAATGTTAAATTATATTAAAAAGAGATTTTGTTGTTTTTCAAACAGAGAGGAAACTTTAAAGAGGAACATTCAATCAAACATTAATATGAATATGTAGCTGGCAAATTAGACTGAAGAATATCAGGGCAGGAACTTTCCTGAATGGTAAACATATGTTTGCCAAATGGGACTTAGAGGAAGAGCTCTGAAAGTAGCAGAGAAAGATCTCTTTCTCTCTTGAAATAGCAAGTGGGTTGGAACTTGTGCCCTAGGGAAGGACTCACAAGATGTTTTTTGTACCATGAAAACATTTGTTTCCTCTCTGTAACCAAAGCTGTTTAGCTTGGTTAGTTGCTAGATTACTTTATGCAAAGTGTGTTCATTGAACAAACCATTTCTTTTTGTGTTTACACTGTTTTCACTCTGTTGCCAGCAAACTTCGCTCTCCCACAGCCAAATCTGCTGCACTCTACAGGGAAGGTTCATTTACTCCATTCCCACAGAGAAAAGGCACCAGGTGACCTCAAAAGAAGGAAAACAAATTTGGCTTGAGCACACAGGCCTACCATCTCAAGTCAGCAAGGCACAGGCAAAGGAGCCATAGCCCAAGCAGTGATTTGCAGAGACTCGTCCTGGAGAAGTGCTTCCAGATCCAAGGCAGAAGCAATAGTAGTCTACAGAGCCACAATGCACTTACTTCCATAGCATTAGACTGGGCAAAGGAATAACATCTTTCCAGTTAGGAAAACCCTATTTTTGTCCTAGTTTCTCATTAAGTCCCATGGACTCATTAAGATGGATTGCTTCACTTAGATTACATAACTCCAAGGAATGTGTTCCATGTGATAGTAAAATAAATTATGCAGGTGGGAGTGTCAAGGCAAAAGAATGGGGTTCACACCAAAAAATTAATGTCTTAAAGAGTAATGAGCAGCAAGGCAAGAAAAATACTGTTACATCTCAGAAGATTTTCTTATATTGTTTTTCTAGATATTATTAGCACACTGTACTCAGCCACACTTGGGGTAGCAATAACTGATTATTAGAGATGAAATGAGTAAGATTTTTGTTGTTGTTGTTCTTAGCCTGATTTCCTCAGGAAACAAGGTCTAGACAATCATGCTGTGTCTGTCTAAGACTCCAACTGATCCTCCTCACCATTAGTTTGTAAATCCATTAGCCAGTTCAGCTCAAAGCAGGGACAGAAACCTCAGCTTTGGTAGAATGGTGCAAGTTTCATGAAAGGGTTCATCCAAGTAAAAGAGAAACCTGAAGATCTCTGTGGAGGAAAGGTTACTATATTATTAGACCTCAGAGAATCACACCAAAAAACACAAAGAAACAAAAAAAAAACAAACCAAAACAAAACAAAAAACCCCAAACCAACAATAACAAATTAAAGAGAGACAGCTATTAAAGCATAAAATCCGGAAAATGTTTCCCTTTTTAACAGTTAAAAATTCAGTTCAGAACAGAAATTAATGAGAAATTAAGCTCCTCTTGCTCATAGGAATACATTTTATTTTTCTTCTGATTAGTCAATGTCCATCCAGGAAAAAAAAAATAAATGTGCATTTACACAACACAAAGAATCAGAATCTGGTCTCATTGTAGATCCCAAGCAGCTCTGCTGAATTAAGTAGTAGGTGGCTAGCTTTGACCATAAAGGTTGTCAACATGGACCAGTTTTTCAGCAACAAGTATGTTAAGAACTTGAAAATCTGGCCACGGGTGCCTCACTGGGAGTCAGGAGATACAAAATGCTTTTGAAAGTCAAGGTTTTGTTTAGATGCATATATGGAAAGCAGGTGCTTCTGAAAGTCAGATCTGAGCCACAAGGGTGAGACCGGAAAAATGTATTCTAGCACCATTACAAACTTAAAACTGATTGTCTCCATGTTCGACAGGGGTTGAACACTGGCATAAATAATACGAGTTTTATGTTCTTTATGCCATTTAAACTTGAAAGTAGGTATTTAATAGCTATGGTTTCTTCCTTCTACTTCGGATTGATAAAAATGCAATTTTGGACAGGCTCAAACACATTAAAATTTTTGTATTATACCTTCTTACCAACTTGAATAATTATTTGCTAGATATCTATCAATTACAGCATAATTATAACTTTTTACCTATAAACCAACTATATATCCCTTCAATACAGATTGTATCTCCAGTAATATAGGAGCTAATAACTCCTGAAAACCTAGGTCCACAAATGCATAGTTTTCTTCATTGTAAAGTGAAGGTTGGTTTTTTTTTTTCCCTTCAGTTGAGAACATTTCCTCAGTTTAGTAGAAAACATTTCTCCTATTTTAAGTTTAATAATGCTTTATCCTGTATTTAACGATAAACCCAAACGTAACTGATTTGCTGAATTGTGGTCTAAAAGGTAGCTGAATAGCAAGTCATCAGCAAAGCTGTGGATGGAGCTAAAGGCTGACTTCTAATTCTTTCTTGCAATCACCTGGCATCCTTAATCACAGCATGTTGGTGCTCAGTGACATTTCCTTGAAATGTGGTCTATTATAATAAGCCATATGACTGCATACTTCTGCCATAACGGAAGCAATAGTCTAGGTCTACTACATTTTTGATCTATCACACCCAATATTTTGTATCTAATACCTTAAGTATTCATTAGTCTTATTTACTGTGTGGTATATCAGATAAAGAAGTGTAAAGATTTCCTTTCAAATGTTGTGTAAAACTAGAAATAGGAGTCAGCATTTGGATAATGTCTGTAGCATGAAAACAAATTTTTCTGTAAAACTACCATGGAATTGTTTAAGAGACCTGGACTGATGAGAGTTTATTCATTAATTACATACACATCATTTTTGTACATTAAAAATGCACAAGTTTTGGTTGCATTTTTCATCTATTTTCCTTAGGTAAGTTGATCATATTTATTTTTATAGTGACTCTAATCAATTAAGTTCTACTATGCCTTTGTCACAGTTTTGAGATACAGAACTGTGGATCTGAGCTCTCACTTTCTATGTACTCTTTCCTTGGGAAAAGGCACCCTGTTTCTCACTGTCAGGTATATGAAGCAAGGGAAAAATCTTACAACAATGCAAAGAAAAAAACCTACACCACTGGTAAACTATTCAGCTATGTAATCACTGAGCTGTTCAATTAGGTTTCTGAGTCAGCAAAACACCAGTTAATCTTGTTGTAATTGATGTAATTCAGATACATATTTAACGGTGTATTTTTGTGTTTTGCTCTTTAGGATCATTATTATCCTGCTTATATTGCATATGTAAATGCTATTTCTGAGCTGGAATCTAAGCTCTGGAGTACATATCTCAGCTCCACAAACAACTGATATTAACCAGGTACTGTCACCATCCTGATAATATCATCTCACCTTTTAATAACAGAAATGTAATTTTCCAAGAGGTCTACAAACACCACCTAATCTGCAAAACACTATTTCTGGAAATGAAATCTTTTTTCTATAACAAGAAATTGCTGATGCACTGTAAGCACATCACACATCCTCTTAATGCAGACCAACTCCACTCCTTTCAGAAAAGGCCTGACATTATCATCCTTGTGAGGGAAACAGACCTGGCTTGAATGTCCAAGTGACCTAACATGGCCATTCTGAAGCACACATAATGGCCCCGAGACCTTCCTAGATGGTCTTTCACTTTGCCTACCAAAAGGGAAGATCATTCCTGGCTGCCTTAGGAGCAGTAGGGCTGGAACCCAAGAGCATTTCAGCTGAAAAGCCACTCTTAGACCTGGCCAGCTCTGGGAATAACTGCTGTCAGCTCTGGGCCCATGGTACTTAAAAGAGATCCTCTTATTCAGTAATACTGCCAATTGCCTCCAATTACCATAATGACTGTAATTAATGCCTATGCTACCAGAGCAATGAGTGCTTGTGGAGCAGCCCTGCATCCGCTGCCAGCACCCCCGGCCTTTCCCCACAGTGTGCGAGGCAGCGGCAGCTGTGCGCTCCCTGCATGTACCAACAGCTTTTGCATTGAGGCTGATAATAAGGGAATAATAGCAGTGAAAGAAGACAATATTCTAACCTTGTTTTCTCTTAATATCATGTTTCTCTTTGTTTTAAGTTTTGTCTTTTAAGGCTTTCAGAGGTTCGAGGTTCCCATTGAAAATTATTTCCCAGCTTAAAGAAAACCTGCAAGGTGTAATAAATAGTATGATTTAAGTACAGTGTATGCTGAGAATGCAGTTATAAAAAAGAAATAATGCCAGATCTTCAGCTGCTATTAATCAGAACAACTCTGCCGAAGCAAAGGGAGTAATTCCAGTTTACAGCTTCTGAGTATCTGATTCCCAAGCTTACCACCAATGCTGTTAAACATGGAACATCGCCTCAGCTCACTAGGTCCATGTTAACTGGAAGCAGTGGAAACAGGAGCATATTTGGTTTGAAGGCCTTTATAAAACCTGTTCTGGAAGTCAGGTTCTTGCAATGCACTGAATATTCTCAGTGCTGACTAGCTCAAGGGAGTGCTCACTCAGAAATCTTGCAATCTGTTGCCTTCCTTTTGAATGTAATGATTTATCTTTGTTGACACCTACAGGAGCAGGATAAGATGAAATAACAAACTGCTTTAAACTTCTTTAAATGACATGGGTGGTTTCAGGAAACATTTTCCAGCAAAATAATACAACCAGCTCTTAACCTGGCATCTTTCAGTGTCATACACAATTCTCTTCAGCTTTTAAAATAAATGCAGTGAGAAAGCTCTGATTACTCAAGGATGATGAAATTGCAGCTCTGTGCCAGAGCTGATTGTGGTGTTAACAGCTGCGACTTCACTGACTTCAGACAACTTTGAGTTTAGACCAGCAGTGACACTGCCCTGTGGGTGGAAGTTCAAGTAGGAACAGCAAATAAAAAGGGCTGTAAAGTCATCTCAAAATGAAAGCAAAAAATCCCAGTCGTATTTCAGTAAGCACACACACACAAGATAATTGGTCTACAATGTAAGACGGTTTTGAATAACAGTTTGGATGGCAGAGGATCCATGAGGATTCCCTTTGTATGCATTTCTTGCTGAAGGCCAAGTTCAAAAACATACATAAATTGGACAGTGATACTGGCATACTTCAGTAAAACTTCTAGACTATAGTAATGCAAATATAAAAAAACATAAGAAATGCTCATGAATACTTGCCCATATAAAAACCTACACTTTTGCTTTCGTATTATTAGCTACTCTTTTCACTGGCTTAGTTTACCAGCATTTTGGACTTCATTTCTATATAAATAAATACTTTTTTGAATAGGGGTTTATTATCTCACTTTATTAATAGTGGACACATTTTGTCACAGTAAAATACTATTAATTAAAATATTAATCTTTTAAATATGAGGGAAAAGAACAACTTACAAATCTGAAAAAATTCCAGACAGAGATCTTCCTGATAGGCGTCTTGAAATGAATTCTTCAGCAACATCTGAAAGCTGTAAGTCATAATTTTTTTCCCCTTATAAACATGTAAAATCATATACAAGTTCAGTCATGATTGTTAAATTGTGGATCAAAGCCATGGTTTGTTATAATGAAGAGAGTACTTATATACGCCCATGAAGAGCATTCGCTATCAGTGCCACCAGACTTGTTGTTACTACTTCACTGCTTTTGAAAACAGGCGATACTGGTCTTTGGTTGAACAAATATACATATTTTTGATCTGACTTTAACAATCTTGTTGTGAGCCGACACTGCCTCACAACAGATATGACCTGTCAAGCTTCACACACTGAGAGGTGGAGGCTTGTGCTCATGACTCCAGTCTCCAGCTGCTCTGTAGCTTGAGACACATCTCATACACTGGCCATGCAACGTCTTTGTTCTAGTTCCTTTACCACTGTTTATTTGCTGACCAGCTGCACCTGGAGCATTTGGTTACAGAGTAGGGGAGTGTGCTGGGTTGCCCCATGTGGAAGGATTTCTTCCAGGACTCGTTTCTCTGGTTAAAACAGTGCTATTTCCATGCCAACCCCTTTGATTCAGGTCTCAACCTCACATCACCCTTTCCACCATCCAGAATCTTCCTCATGCATTGAAGCAGATAAATCTTGAAAGGAAATGTACTAATAAAATTGAAAATCGGTCAATTATAGTTGCAATTAGAACCATTCATACAAAGCATGTCCGCTTGCATGTTTCTGTTAAGGTTAAGATCATTATGAATTTCCACATCTTATATAATTTGTGCCTCTGCTCTTCAAAGTTTGACTGAGTGCTGGACACTGGAAAATGCATTTCTGAGCCAATGAAAAAGTGATACTCTGATGAATTTGAGTGTCTAGTTTTATTTGTCAGCCACACTTTCTTTGGAACTTTCATCATCCTTGGAATCTCAGGCACCTCCAAGAATTTCTAACTTCACATCTTTTTGGTGGATGTGTCCTAGAATATAACCCTTGGCAAATCATTCCTGCCAAAATGTCTGTGGCAGTTCAGAAATTACACGTCTCCCAGATTTTTATCCTTGTTTCTCTGTCAAGGAATCTGTAGCTAGCGCTCTTCTAACATAAGGTGTCAAGTGAGTACTCCTCATTGCATACATAACCCAAAACTGTACCATGAAAAACCTCCTACTGTGGCCCCATTCTGCTATTCGAATTACAAGGTGCTAATCTTTGATTCATGTCTTATTTTTAGATTTCAGAAATATGAGTGGACAGAAATAAGATTTGCCTTCTTTTGCTGCAACTTGCATTGAAAAGAAGGTCTACCATCTTTGGAATTTTTCCATACAATTAGTATAAAATAGAGCAGTTTTTAAAATTCACAATACTTGGCAGTCAGTTCAAACAATCACTTTAAATTCTTTCTTTGCACGTCTCAGTTTTCCTATTGCAACATGTTCTAGTCAGTTCAGAAATTAAAACCAGTGCTCCTCCACACGTATGCTATCCTTTTGATCAAATTCCTTATGATGTCATCATGACTTTTCCTTATTTGGCCTGAAAAATAACATCTCATTTGTGTCATTCAAATTCAGTTTGATAGTTTGGTAAACAACTACATTGATATCACATACAATAGCAGTATTTCTACAGTCTGAAGACATGCCAGATTCCAAGCATGGGCATTGTAATGAGCAAACAGAACCCTTGCCAACTCCATTTTGCTACATATAGTACTAAGCTTTCCATAGTATTCACATCCTTGCAGAAGTTTCCATGACAGTTGTTGACCCTCAGGACTGAATGAAATATTGCAACTTTACCATTACAACTACTTCTCCACATTGAGTAATCTTGTGGACTCTATATGAACCTTCTGACATTATCCATGTATGCTTGAATAAAATCAGTTGCTTTTTCTTGGGGAAGTTTTATGTTTCATCAACCATAATTGGACACTGTTTACAAGAAACCATTGCAAAAATAGCCCTCACAGACTTAAGATCCATGATTTCTATTCTCTCATTTTGAGTAACTGGAATTGTGCATTTGTTTTGACCCTTTTCCAGTTGTTGCAATGCACCAGGATCACATCTGCTTGCAAAAACCAGCTGTATCAAGTTGCACTCAGCTTCTGAGAGACAGGCATGTCTTCAGCTTTTTCAGTACAATGATCTTGTGGTGCAAATCTTTGTCTTGCAAGATGATGAATGCAACTTAGAATTTTGTTATCAATCATTTGCCTTTTTCCTTCTTTTTCCTATGAATACTGAAAACTTACCAGGACACTGACATTCTTTGTGGTTGCTTTAAGAGTAAGAGCTCTGATGCCTCAAACTTCTATTCCAATTAGGAGGTGCAGGCTGAGTAAATACTTCTTCTGAGTAGTTAATCAGAAGTTATTCACAATTTAAAGCTTCATGACCACAGAAATTCAGTGCGTTGTCACAGACTTCAAAATAGAAACCCTGAAATTCTTCAAATTAGAGTGAGCAGAGGAAGGGTTTCATATCCCAGAGTTTGGCTGAATGAAAGGCTTCAGTGGCCTCTGATGAAATGTTTCAAATGTTTTCCTGGAATCAAGCACTGTTTGTTCTTGTTTCAGGTGCTTATAAATATAGGCCATTACTACACCAAAAAAAAGGTTTTTATTATAAATGGATTTCCATTTTTTAATTAAAGATTTTAAAATATAATTCTTTAAAGTATATTTCATCTTATTTTCAGAAAAATAATGCACTTAATTTATTTTGTTCAATCACTACTTATTACTTTCTTTTTTTTTTTTTTTTAAATATATAGGACTCCTGACAAATGAAACTGTTTAGCTGGATTTGGGTTTACTTATTAACTGTTCTTTATAAAGCAATTGGAAATACAGCAGAATAATGAAGGGAAAGTTAGAAAGTTACGTTCCTATTTGTCCAGAGAAGTATCTTTTCCTGGTTCTGAGATAACTAACTATAACTGGTTTGTTAAAATATAATTTTAAAGAAAGAGGGAAAAAAATTAATTCAAAAAATATTAAAAACATTTAATGTATTTTTTTTCTCCAAAAATCTTGGAACTTCATAAAAAATACTTTTATTTAAAACTATTTCAAACAGCAAAAAGTAATTAAGCAGAGGGTTGTCTAAAAATTTTTTGCTCTTTTCTTCTATTTAAAAACCTTCCTGAAGTTACATATAGATTTTGCAAAAGAGTGGTGCAGATTTTTAGGCACAGTCTAACTTCACCACAAGATCCACCTTTACCTCAGTACCTCATAAAAAGTTCCCAAGTGACATAGGCCAAACTTTCACTGTCAGCCTTGCTGTAATTCACATGTTCCCTCATTTTTTATTGCTTTTCGAAAACCAGGAAACCAGGAAAAGAGCTATGTCTGGTAAAAGAAGCAACTTTATTTTTTATTTACTTGGAGATGGCCTGCCAAATGATTCAGGTTCATTTTCATAAGAAAGTGCAACATTACCAGAAATGAAATATGTCTTTGTGGCTCTAAACTTCAGCGAAATACTGGTGAATCATGGAGATAGAAGTATGCTGCCAAATCATAATTTCAACAGAATATTTTGTTGTTTCTTTAACTGAATACTTTGTTAGAGATAAAACGCCATTTTACCAAATTAGAGGACTAAGAAATGAACAGTCCTTTCTTCATTCCATCTCCAGGAACATGGTGGCTCTAAAAATAAAAAGCTGGGAGCCACATCTCAGGGTTTTTTGGTCTAAATAAAAAATCTGGTTGCATCCATGAAGTGTGAAAGGTATATTTTTTTCCCTGTCCCTTTCCTTCGCCTTCTGATTTGTTTTCAAACTATCCTTTACTCAGTCAATGTCCACCTTGAAGACCAGCAGTAGCCCACTTATAAAAAGTCAGAAAACTTTGCATTGTTCTGTAAATTCAGGAGTTTACAGAGGTTTAGGTTTTGATTTTGAGTATTTGGGTGGTGGGTATTTGGGAATTTGGGTATTTGGAGCCCCCATCCTCCACCTTCAGCCCCCACCCTCCACCTTCACTTCCAAAACCAGATTTGAAGCTCTCGCACCTATAGAACCCCCTAGCACATGGGAGCAATATCTACAGGAAGTAACTGCACCAGCACCCTGCAGTGGGCATTGGAAAAAGAAATGCCAGCTGCTTGTGGTGGGCGATTCCCTGTTAAAGGGCACTGAGGGTCCCCTCTGCCACCTGACAGGGAGTCTTGAGAGGTCTGCTGCCTCCCTGGAGCCAAGATCCAGGACGTTGCTGTGAGGGTGCCACAACTAGTCAAGGAAACAGAACACTGTCCTCTATTGACCTTTCATGTGGGCACCAATAATGCTGCAAGGCACAACATGGGCAGAATCAAGGGAGATTATAAAGCCCTGGGTAGGCAAGTGAAAAATATCGGTGCCCAAGTTATTTTCTCCTCCATTCTGCCTGTTGGAGAAAGTTGGGAAGCCAGAAATAAACACATAATGCACATGAACTCCTGGCTACATGGCTGGTGTCACCATAAAGGTTTTGGTTATAAAAGATAATGGGACTTCCTATATAGATTATAATCTATTAGGGAGTGATGGGATCCACCTGTCTAGAAGAGGCAGGGCAATCTTTGGCAGCATGCTGGCTGACATAGTAAGGCGGGCTTTAAACTGAATGGCTTGGGGGGTGGTGTCCAAATTAGCAATGCTCATACCATTGCAGTAGACTGGGGAATGGGACAGGCCAACTGTCAGAGTAACAAGTCTTCCTTAGCTGCTTCCCATGACTGGACCTAGAAGGTCAGTCACCTCAAGGGTGTGAAGAACTACAGGAGATCCTCTTGCATCCCGCTGGGGACACCTGGATGCTCCACTCCCTTCTCCTCCCTTAAGTGTTTGTATACAAATGCATGCAGCATGGGGAATAAACAGGAAGAACTAGAGACCTGCGTGCGGTCGCTGACATCATTGCGATCATGGAGACATGGTGGGACAGCTCGTATGACTGGAATACTGTCATGTATGGTTATATCCTCTTTAGGAAAGACAGGCCAGCAAGGCAGGGTGGTGGGATTGCCCTTTATGTGAGAGAGCAACTAGAATGTATCCAGCTCCACTTAGAGAGAGATGATGAACAAGTGGAGAGCCTATGGGTGAAAATTAAGGGGCGGGTTAACACAGGTGACATTGTTGTGGGTGTTTACTATAGGCCACCTGATCAGGATGAGGAGGTGGATGAGACCTTCTGCAGACAGCTGAGTAGCCTGAAGATCTCAGGCCCTGGTCCTCGTGGGGAATTTCAATCACCTTGATATTAGTTGGAAAAGCAACACAGCCAGGCATACGCAGTCCAAGAGGTTCCTGCAATGCGTGGAGGATAACTTTCTGACACAGGTGGTGGAAGAGCCAATGAGGAGAGGTGTGCTTCTGGACCTTGTTCTTACTAACAAGGAAGGGCTGGTTGGGGATGTGAAGGCTGGGGGAAGCCTGGGTTGCAGCGACCATGAGATGGTGGAGTTCAGGATCTCATATGGAAGATGCAAGCCAATGAGTAGGGGAGTAGGGTTGCAACCCTGGACTTTAGGAGAGCCAATGTTGACCTCTTCAAGGATCTACTTGGGGGTATCCCATGGACTAGAGTGTTGGAAGGTAAGGGGGCCCAAGAGAGTTGGTTAACGCTCAAGCACCACTTCCTCCAAGCCCAAGACCCGTGCATCCTTAGGAGAAAGAAATCAGGCAAGAGTGGCAGGAAACTCGCATGGATGAGCAAGGAGCTCTTGAAAAAACTCAAAGGAAAGAAGAAGGTCCATGAAATGTGGAAAAAGGGTCTAGCCACCTGGGAGGAATATGGGAATTCAGTCAGGGGCTGCAGGGATGCAACTAGGAAGGCTAAGGCCCACTTGGAACTAAATCTGGCAAAGGAGGTCAAAGACAACAAAAAAGGCTTTTTTAAGTACACCAATAACAAAAGGAAGACCAGGGAAAATGGGCCTGCTGTTGAACAAGGTGGGTGCCCTGGTTTCGGGAGATGCTGAGAAGGCAGAGATACTGAACACCTTCTTTGCTCCAGTCTTTATGGCTAAAAGGGCTCCTCAGGAATCCCAGATGCTAGAGGGAACAGAGAGAGTCTGGAGAGAGGAAGACTGCCCCTCAGTTGAGGAAGAACTGGTCAGAGATAGTCTAAACAAAATCAATATACACAAATCCATGGGCCCCGATGGGATGCACTGTGTGCTGAAGGACCTGGCAGAAATGATCCCTAAACCGCTCTCTATCATCTGTGAAAGGTCTTGGACAATGGGAGAGGTGCCTAAAGATTAGAGGATAGCCAGTGTCACTCCAGTCTTCAAAAAGGGCAAGGAGGAGGATCCCAGCAACTACAGGACAGTCAGCCTCACCTCCATCCCTAAAAAAGTGATGGAACAGTTCATTCTTGATACCATCT
>NW_010286336.1:0-505 GCF_000700745.2 Antrostomus carolinensis
AGCATGGGGAATAAACAAGAGGAGTTGGAGAAGTGTGCATGCCTGCAGGGATGAGACCTGATTGGCATAATGGAGACATGATGGGATGGCTCCCATGACTGGGAGTTCAACCACTCCGACATCTGTTGGAGGGACAACAGAGCAGGTGATAAACAATCCAGGTGGTTCCTGGAATGTGTGGAGGACAACTTCCTCCTCCAAGTGGTCAAGGAGCTGATGAGGAGGGGTGCCATGCTGGACCTTGTTCTCACCAACAAGGAGGGGTTGGTGGGGAATGTGAAGCTCTTCGGCAGTCTTGGCTGCAGGACCATGAAATGGTGGAATTCAAGATCCTTAGGGCAGTGAAGAAGGTGAACTGTAAGCTCACCACTCTGGATTTCAAGAGAGCAGACTTTGACCTCTTCAGGGATCTGCTTGGTCAGATGATGAATTCATGGGATGAGTTCATGGGATAAATTCATGGGATGAATTCCTGAAAGGAAGAGGGGTGCAGGATAGTTGGAAA
>NW_010286337.1:0-1945 GCF_000700745.2 Antrostomus carolinensis
TCAACCTACAAGTCCCCTTACGTTTAACCCTCTGACTCTCTTCCCTGTTCCCTGGGTCCAGGGGGGAAGAAGGGTGTGCGAGTGGCTGTGTGGTGTTTGGCTGCCAGCCAAGTTAAACTCCTACATCCTTATATAACATTAATCCTTAATATATGAAGTCATTACATACAACTAGTCCTCATATACCACTTTACAGGTAAAATTCCACCCTGCTCACACGCAGTTAACTGCACATATCAGTCATTTGCATATGTTTATTGAGAGTTGCTAAAAAAGCAAAACCCTTGTCATGAGGATCCCCGTTAGATCTGTAGGGGAAGAAACTGAGTCAGAGGAGAAAGGCAGCGGCTGCGGTGTCAGTACTTGTAAGTTAAGAGAACTGAAGAGCTCTCAGAGCCCAGCTTGGCAAAGGCCAAAGTGTTTCTCACGTGGAAACGTGTGCACAGCAACAAAGGAGCAGTTTTGGGGGCCGGTGGTTTGGGGGCTTTTGATTTGGTTTGGGTTTGGTTTTTGTTTTGGTTTGGTTTTTTGCAGTTCAGTTCACGCAGCCACAAAGCGTGTGAATCCTGTGTCACCCAGAAATGATGAGAGACATCCCCCTTGTGTGGCTCAACGGTCTGGGAATGGTCTCATTTCAGAACTGAACATAAGCTTTGCAGTTTTTGAATGTTCACTTTGTCTTGTGCATCCTGGTAAAGGTAAATTCAAGGCAAGAGCAAGAACTTGCATCTTTCTTACCCCAAAATCAGAAATTCCTGAAAGCTCCTGAGATAACCTGGGCATCTTACCAGCCACCTCTGCACATTATCCCCCCAAAATCAGAGCAGGAAATTGGGAAATGAATTATATTGGGCTTGTACCTGAGCCAAGCTCTTTGCTGAAGAACTCGAAAAGCATAAAGCCCACATTTAAATTACAAAAAGGATGTAAAGATCTCGGGGCTCCCAGCTTGGTGCTGGAGGAGTGAAGCATTACAGCAAGGCTTAAAGTAACATCCCCACCCTGTGGCTTTGACCAGAACTGCGGGGTTTTCAGTCAAATCTGTGGCAAGACACATATTTTTATATTACTTTATAGAAAGAAATTGAAATTTTCTGGTTTATAAGAGACAAACACCTTTTAGTAAATCAAGAGGCTCTTCATCTTAATACTTGCACAGGAAAAGGAGCGCAGAACACCCAGCCTCTCGTCCCGTCCCCTGCTGCCTGCCAGCTCCCCTCGGTGACTACATTCACATTTACCCATCAAAAGTTGCACTCACCAGATGACCCCGGATTTGCCAGGTTAATCCCACCTGAAATACTAAGGAAGAATTGTGTAAAAAGATGCTTTTAAAATGTAATAAGTGGAATAAATAATGACTTTCTGTGTCATTGAATAGACAGCTCGGAAGTCTGAAACTCTTCCCTGAAATACTGTTCCTGTTTTTTCTAGGCTCAAATATTTCATCCCCATTAAATTAAACCTTGTCTATCCTTACAAAATATCTTGACTAATGGCATTGGGGTGGAAGGACTCCACAAAAATAAAAAAGCATCAATACAAACAAACTCCCTGCCAGCTGAGCCCACCCAGCGCAGGGACCCGAGTTGGTCACCAACAATGTGTCACCCAGCTTCAGCCACCCTTCCAGCCTCCAGCCCAACAAGATAAAAACCAGCCACAACAACGACCAAAACAAAAGCATCTTTGAAGCCCAAATCAGAATGTGATGGTTTAGACACCAGTCCAGCTGTCTGTGCTCACCTCCTGCATCAGATCTGAATAACAAGGGACTGAAGATGAGAGCACGGGCACAGCAATAGCTGGCTGGGTGATCTGTGAGCCAGCAGCAGCCCCCAGCCTTCACCCCCCAGTTCTGCCTCAGCAGCCCAAATGGTCCCAGCCCTCACTACTGGGAAGCCACAGGATTTATTTCTGTCAAAACCTTACATTTGGGAAGATT
>NW_010286337.1:2077-4424 GCF_000700745.2 Antrostomus carolinensis
AAGCCTCATCCAGCCTGGCCTTCAGCACTTCCAGGGAGGAGCAGCCACAGTTTCTCTGGCCAACCTGGGACACTGGCTCACCACCCTCACACCAAACAATTTCTTCCTCACATCTCAGCTCCATCTCCCCTCTGCCACTTTCAAGCCATCACCCCTTGTCCTGTCACTCCCTGCCCTTGGCCAAAGTCCCTCCCCACCTTCCTAGAGCCCCTTCATGTACTGGGAGGCCACTAGAAGGTCTCCCTGTAAGGTCATCTGCATCTGCTCCCCTTCATGCACAGAAGACCTAATGTTCCCAGGAGGTGACTCCTGCAGGCAGCTGCCCCCCTGCCACCACAACAGGCTACGTACTGGTTCGACTGGCATCGGCCCGGGCCAGGATAACACGTAAGGAGGACAGAGGGAGCATCAAGGACTCCAGCACGGCCACCATAACAGAGCACGTAGCACTGGGCACGGCCACCTGAGCATGTACCCACCACATGGATAAGCTGATTGATTGACATCTATACCATGGACACCTTATAGACGATGATAACCAAGAGTATAAGGGGTCACACGGTGTATTAGAAACGTCAGACGCAGAAAGGGAAGCTGGACTTGCAATCCTCCAAGCCCAGCTGCTGGATGCCACTCGATTTGGGGTCAAATAACAACAATAATGATGCTGCAGCTATAAAAAAAACAACCCAGTGACAAATGCAGAGCTGGGACAAGTGTGCCAAGGCAAAGCCAGTGACATTTGGTCCTGGATGATGCAGAATCGGAGCCAGACAACGCCGTGGCTGCCGTCAGCGAGTGCACAGCCACGCTCCCAGCTCCAGAGGTGGGTCAGCCCTGGGATGTTGGCCATCCCTGATGCTCCTCGAAGCACCCAGGCAAGGGTGATGGAGCAGCCAACTCCATCATGCTTTGAATTTTTTAAAATGCATTTTGTTTCCATAGGAATAATGCAAGTTCGTTCAACCCCAGGAAATTGCTTTTTAGGGACCAAAGGTAACGTTTTTCCTCCTACAAACCAAGTAAGATGTAGGTGAGCACAGCAGAACTAATTAATGGGCACAGTCCCGAAGATGGATACCGGGGAGTCAGGAACCATCTGTGCAGTTTGGTTTGTGATTGTATGAAAATCTATTGTAGCCAGTAGGTATTCTAATAATAGAACTGAATGAGAAAAAAATACAGCTTGAAACTGCTGCCTACAGTAATTTTAACCATCTCTCAAAGCCATATTTAGCTGAACTCCAAAAACCCCACAGAATTAATGCTGGGAGTTATCACGGTGCATTCTAAATGCTCGTTAGCAGTGCCATTAGCATACTTCCAGGGCCTGAACTTCAGTATTTAAGTAGATGATGAAGACTACGCTGGATGTGGGAGTGGAAGGGTGATGGTTGTTGGCACAGCCTTTGCTGGGAGAAGCCAGCACGGGCCCAGTCAGCAGCAGCTTCCCTCCAAACCAGGGACCAAGTGAGAATAAGACATGAAAAAAAAAGACACAAACGGTGAGGAACAGGGAAACACTCAAGCCTGAAACCTCCTGAACTGCATCTTAGGCTGGGATCCAGGTCAGCCTGGGGAGGACGGGAATTGGGAGCAGGAACTGGAAGCAAAGCAGATGAGAAATCCTCTCTAAGTTGGAGAGGCAGGGACTAGACGGATGGACCACTTGGTGGATAAGGATTTGGCTGGATGGCAGCACTCACAGGGCTGCAGTCAACGGCTCAACATCCAAGTAGAGACCAATGATGACTGATGTCCCTCAGGGGTCAGTGTTGGGACTGGTGGTCTTCAACATCTTTGTTAGTGACATGGACAGTGGGATTGAGTGCACCCTCAGCAAATTTGCCAATGACACCAAGCTGTGTGGTTGGGTCGACATGCTGGAGGGATGGGATGTCATCCAGAGGGACCAGGACAGGCTGGAGAGGTGGGATCATGCAAACCTCATGGAGTTCAACAAGGTCAAGGGCAAGATCCTGCGCCTGGGTCAGGGCAACCCCGAGCACAGATCCAGGCTGGGTGGAGAATGGCTGGACAGCAGCCCTGAGGAGAAGGACTTGGGGTGCTGGGGGAGGAGAAGCTCAACATGAGGCGGCAACGTGCGCTGGCAGCACAGAGGCCAATAACCGCGTCCTGGGTTGGAAGGGACCATTAAAGGTCATCTAGTCCAACCCCCAAATAAAAGCTGTGAATATGCACCCTGAGAAGTATGAAATACAGTTTAGTTCATTGATCTAAGTATGTATATTTGATGATCTGAGGGCTGGAGCAGCTCTGCTGTGAGGACAGGCTGAGAGAGTTGGGGCTGTTCAGCCTGGAGAAGAGAAGGCTCCAGGGAGATCTT
>NW_010286337.1:4651-8022 GCF_000700745.2 Antrostomus carolinensis
GAAGTGTTCTCGGCCAGGTTGGATGAGGCTTTGAGCAACCTGATCTAGTGGAAGGTGTCCCTGCTGCTGGCAGGGGGGTTGGGACTGGATGATCTTTAAGGTCCCTTCCAACCCAAACCATTCCATGATTCTATGTGCACTTGACAGCCTATGAGAAGACTTCTCTCCAGCTGGTCTGTCCACTCCTTTTTTCATTTGATCTATTTTGGGGGGTTTTTTTGCACCTGCAGCACCCTGTGGAAAGGAGTTCCCTGCCTGAAAGACAGCGCTGAACATCTCCAGAAGATAATTATCCTCACTACCGAGCAAAATGGTGTGTTATCCCTTCACTTGGAGCCCTTAAAAGTCAAGTTGCAAGACCCAGCACTGTTTCTATCACACAGATCATCACCAGAAGAGTTTATCAGGTGGGATGAGGCTTTGAGCAACCTGATCTAGTGGAAGGTGTCCCTGCAGATGGCAGGGGGGTTGGAACTGGATGATCTTTAAGGTCCCTTCCAATCCAAACCATTCTATGATTCGATGATCAGCCTTGTGCTACCCAGAAGACCAGACTCTATGAAAACTACTTTTTCCAACAACATCACTTTTGAAATAGGAACAGCCAACTCATGTCATACATCGTTCCCCCAGGCCAATCCTATTTCATTTTCCTGTTGGGAACCAGATTAGTTTTGGCACTGTCCTGAGTTTGGTACCATTCCCACAAAGGTTTTTTCTTCATTTATCGAAATGTAGACATGCAGGGGCAGCAAACATCAATCTACTGAGAATGGCAGACGGAGGGGAAAAAAAATCTGCTTATGTTATTAGCTTATGCAATCCTGTTTGCTTTGCACGTGGAAGACCCTCACTGATGTCACCAGGACAGTGGCAAGAGAGATTTGGCCCCAAATACTCAATCACTGTCACATGAGAAATCAAAGGAAGGTAAATATTTGTGCTTAAAAAAATAACAAAAAACAAGGGGGGGAAGAAAACACAGAAAAATCCTCAAGAAAGCACACACACGACCAACTATATATATCCTAGGCAGGCTCCAAACATCTGACAATAAAATATACTGAGTATGTCTCCTCAGCATCCTGAAATCCCTTTTTCCACATCCATGACAAAATCCAAGTGGTTTTCCATAACTGCTTCCTCACCACTAAAGTCTTTGTTCCCTTTCTTTCCTGCTCCTCCACTCCAGCCGAAGCCTCCTGCCACCTCCTCTCCCAGGCTCGCCTACGCCAGCCCACCTACACCTTGATTATAATCAAAATCACACTTCTCTTGGACTTGTTCTTTCCATAACATTCTGGATCTTTGTAGCAAGCTGATTTTAGGTCCAAAGCTGTTCCATCTTCTCATGTTCCAAACAACCATTCTTCACCTTCCAAATCCTCTTCTAAGGCACTTCTATTCTCAAAGCCCTTTCAAAATTGTTTCTTGCTGGCTGGTGCTCTTACCAGGGCTGTCTCATAGAGGGTGCTCCAGCTTTGCAACTGCTCCTGAGGTGAAGGAGAAGTTCAGACCACTGCTCCCCAGTTATTATTGGTGGTTAAGTGGGTAGGGCTCCATGAAGCGTTCCTCTAACCATCCCCAAGCTTCACCAGCCAAACAACTATAATATCTATATATAATACCAAGCAAATATTATATGGTGGACAGCATCACACTTGGCTTTCTTCATGAAATGTTTGCAACTTCTTTATTCCTACAGTCAGGTTCAAAGGCGTCGTGTTGCCCATGACCTAGGCTGGAAGGTTACAACTCCAAAGACACCAACAGCCATGGTTTGCAGAGAGATGATGACACAGGAGAGCAGGCTGCATCTTCATAAGCACACGTCTATCCACATATATCCTCACGACAACAGCCAAGGGATCTCTTCAGAGATCTCCAAAGCATGAGATGTAAAATCTCACGTGGGAGGGCTCTGGGAGAAGTAATAAATTTAGGAGTCCCTTTTCAAAACAGGGTCTTTTCAAGAACAGGTCTGTTGTAAGGAAAAATAAAGAAACATCCGGAGCCACACGTTCAGCAAAAGTTTACAGATGATCTAAAAATAAAGGTGGGGCAAAAGGGAGACATTTGAGTTAATGTATTGTATATAATGTACTGTAGAAATTTCGGGTATGATTCATTAGCCAAAAAAAATCTGCACACCCTCCATAGCTATTTTCAAGGAGGTACATGCATAATTTATGTGGAACAAGAGTGGGCTGCAATTTCCCCCACACTGCTTCTGCATAAATTACACCAGCTTGTAATTCATCACACTTCTGTTTTTCCTGCATGGAAGTGGTAACCTCTCATTTAAAATCACAGAAAAACAGTCATCTGCAAAAAAAAAAAGAAAGAAAGTGAAGTATTGACAGGTGAAGCCGTTGCAGGTCTAACAGAGAGACGTGGTCCAGAGAAGTGGGAAAGGTGCCGTTTCCTGGTGAGAGAGGTTGGCTGTGCGATGGCTTTTCACAGTTATTTCATTTTCAGTGACCGCAGTTAACATGAATCTTCGATGCATTCATTGAATCACAGAACCATAGAATGCTTTGGATTGGAAGGGACCTTAAAGCTCATCCAGTCCCAACCCCCCTGCCAGCAGCAGGGACACCTTCCACTAGACCAGGTTGCTCAAAGCCTCATCCAACCTGGCCTTCAACACTGTTCCAAGAATACAGAATACGACAGAATCCAGGAGTCTTTCGAAATCACCAGCGCTAATTTCAGAGAGGAGCCAAAGCACAAGATTCTGCAGAAGTTTAAAATATCAGGAGATTTGTCACAGAGGGATGTAAGCTGCTCAATTACTTGTTAATGGTCTAAAGCAGGGGAAAAAAAACAATCCTTAAGTGCATTAAATGAATAGATAAAACACCTCTGCTCCGAACGAGAACAGAACCCACACGGATCTGATCCGCCGAGTAAAAGCTGTTATGAGCAATCACCCGCTCGATGGAGTAGAGTGCAAAATGCACCGTCGTTGCCTTGCAACACGAGCAGCACGGCCTCTCCTGAGCCCACCAGCCTTTCCTCGTGGCAAAGATGGGGAGAAGAGAAAATTCACTGGGTTCCAGTTGTTCAACGAGACACTGGGCAACAGACGGGTACCAAGAAGAAATGTGAAGCTTGCACCAAGATATAGGCTGGGGACATCAGTAATATATTTGACACCATCTCCCCCAGCATTCTCCTGAAGAAAATGGCAGCTCGTGGCTTGTATGGGTGGAAAACTGGTTGGATGGCCATGCCCAGAGAGTTGTGGGGAGTGGAGTTATATCCAGTTGGTGGCCGGTCAACAGTGGTGTTCCCCAGGGACAGTACTGGGACCAGTCCCATATGGGGGATGGAGTGAACTCTCAGTCAGTTTGCAGAGGACACCCAGC
>NW_010286338.1:0-16352 GCF_000700745.2 Antrostomus carolinensis
TGATCAAAAAAAGCTGTGTATATATGCTGAAGCCCTGTTTCTTTGAAGAGGATGAAAAACAAAACCATGCAGACCGTTCTAGATGAACAATATATGTTTCAGTCTGTTCTTATGTTTGTCCTGAATAGGACTGATGGGGGAACAGAGGAAGTTCCAGCCAATGCAGAATGCTTCTAGTTTCCTGCCAAGACAGTATCTTTGGTTTAGGTATTAATTTTTATTGCAGGATACAGGCTTCTATTTGTTCTGTTACTATCAAGATATAGATACTGTTATCTGTAACTCTGAAGTTGTTCAAATGGCTTCTAGTTCACACTGCAATCATAATCTCCTGAGATATGTATGGCATCATATATTCTCAGTTTAATGCAGAAGTAGACTAATGCTGGGAGGGATTCACCCATGGACTCCACACACGATTCAATGTGAATTCTACTGGAGACCTTTATTATTGGTTACACCATCACTTATATACTCTTAAGCTGCCAACACACACGCACACACGCAACTCTTTATTGGCTAAAAGCTACTGTTCACACGCCTGGTTACAATACTTGATTGGATAAATCCGCCTGTTCATGAGGCATTCTTTTTTGTCTGACTAGTTACATAAGAAGATTTCTTATCTTGTTTCTTTCATTCTTTCTCACAAATCTTATTCTATTCTATTTTTCACTCAAAGTCAGGACTTAATTGCTCAAGGCCGAAGCTGCCTGCAGCTTCGGCTCTTAAAGGGCCAACAGACTAACTGCAATTACAGTAGGCCACAGTTTCTAATAGTACAGTACAACAACACAAAAATAAAAATGCCACCAGTTTATAAAAGGGATATTGTCCTTAGAACTAAGAATTCTGCATGCACTTCTTGGAAACGTTCAGGATAAAAAAAATTTCCAATGCCATATAGAAAGATTTCCTTTGTAGCCCTTAAAAAAAAACCAACCAACCAACCAAACCTGCAAACCAAAACTCAGTGCATGTCAGAGGACAACTATGCACGTTGTGCCCCAGAGCCATTTCCAGGACAACAGTCAGAGCTCTTACCTGGGATATATACAATCAGATATAAGTACCAGTTAGGATTTGAGTATTGAACCCTGAATGCCTTCACTGCAGACAGACTATTTAATATTTTTGTACTGCTAGTCTGAAATCTAGCCTTGAAGAAGTCTTCACACATTTCTTTAAAAAAATTAAGTCAGAAAATAAAACCAAATGTAACCTGAATATGAAAGCACACAATTGATTGTGGAAGATCCAGGTTCTAACTTACCTACGATGAATGCAAGTATTTTAGTTTGTATGCTTAGAAATGAGCTATTTCACATTTCTAGGGGAAATAACGTATCCGCATTCTAAGTGGCAAAACCATGTGTGGTCCTAAGAAAGCTCCTGGAGGTGGAGGTTGTTGTTTGTCAAAACCATAAACTGCCCTGGAAAAATCTCAGTTGAAATAGATAATTTTACTTAAGTAAGTCAGTTTTGCAAGACAGTTCGTAATTATTCTTGTTTGCCCATACCCAGAACCAAAAGCAGTAACCTTTCAAGTGAGTGGAAAAGTTTCCCTGTCCCAGGGAAGAATGAAGAACATCAGCGTGTCTCTTTTCAGGTTAAGAGTCTGAGACATATAGTTCATGTTCTCACCATCCCTTCTTCCACTAAACAGCCCGATCTAGAAGAAACAAGCTCCACATACACACAGTCACTACATGAACAGCTCATAGGATTGGAATTCCTGAAGCAAAATGGGAAATAATTAGGAAACTTCCTTTCTATATGCTGGACATTTTACATTCTGAATGGTGACAAATGAAATATTCTCTGTATCAGCAAGATATGAATCAGGAATAAAATACTGAAAGAATTTTTCTCTCTAAGGAAACTCAGGTTTACCTTTCTCCAGCAATGGAGATTTTCTGTAGAGAAACTATTCTTCCACGTGTGCTTTTTGTGTTTCCTTTACAGACAACTGGCTTGCAGTGAATTATTTTTTCCAAGTCATGTGTTTGCTTAGCTTTGACAGATATCATGCAACTTTCAATTACAAACTTACATTTTATATTAAAATCCACTTCAACAGTGGTCATACTTATTTGAAGTTTTTAATATGGAATTCTTAGTGACACTTACAAATCACTTCTTGCACATGCAAATGACCAAATACGTTACTATCCTTCCAGCTCTAGTTACATCTATTTGTCCAACTCATTGCACCAGATACATGCATTTATCTTGTGAGCTTGTATTTACATCTACATGTTTGAAGACCATATCCCCAACATGCTAAACATATGCAAAACACATACTTACAAGTCAAAGACTAAGTAATGGAATCCTTCTTCTGATATGCTGTCATGAAGCCGCACTATTGAAAGGGGGAAGAAAAGATAAACACTAGTCATCTTTTTCATGTCTTTAACGTCTGTCTGATTTTGGGGGAGAAGGGAGGATTTTAATTCTACCATTGAGCTGGTTTGCATCTGTGTGCATTTGTATGTCCTGCCCTTCATGCCGAGTCGTGACTGAACAAGTAGTAAAAGCACAACCAGACTTCATCTTAACATACTGTATTAATATGATTCAACTCCCTTTATCCTAAGCAGAACCTCCAATCAATCTTTTAAATAGCATATGCAGGAGCCTTCAGTCACTGGGCTTTTATTATCTTAAACAGTATTCTTAATGTCATGAAACTATTTTCTCAATAGCATTACATCTTAAAAATTATAAACAAACCAAGATGTTGGAAAAAAGACACAATTAATCATAGATTTCAGCAGAATAACAAACTCTAAGGGCTATGGTAGCAAATTCCACAAACAGGCAATACATGCTGGTTTTGAAACAGAAAACAAGTCAAGTCCTCATTTCTTATTAAGACTACTTAAAGCAAAATAAGAACACAACCACAAAAAAAAAAGAAAGGGTATTCTGGGTATACTAAGACAGAATACATAAAATACTGACTCCTTGCACTCATTCAGACCTTGACCAATCTGCAGTGTATTTTCATGGTGGAATGTCTGTGTATGGGAGGCCAAAAAAAAAAAATCAGTGTAGGAAGAGAATAAATTTCAAGAATGGCAAGCTTATTCTTATAGCTTTGTTTAGCTCCACTGAAAGCATGGTATTAAACATTAGCCTTGATTTTAAAAGGGTTTATATACATTTACGAAACCTGATAGGTAAAATAAATAAACTGCTCAAACTTCAAAACTAGATCCACATGAAGCTGCTTAGAGAAATGGGTTAGATGAAGAAGGAGTTCTCTCGCTGTGCATCTGAAGTGTGCTGCAGTGGTGGAAGGGTATACTGCCTGGAAACTTGTTAATAGGAATATGGATGAGAAACCACAAGGGAGCTACAGCCTCTAGAATTACAAACCCCATCAGTCTGAGAAAAAACAAACAAACAAACAAGAAAGCTCTGACTGAAAGGCTGGCAGACTTTTGGTGAGGGAGGCTTTTCTTTCTCTCAAAAAAAGAAGGAAAGAAAGAAGGCCTGCATCAAACAGCTACCAGTTCCATCATTAGCTTCTGTCTCTTAACTGACACTTCTCAGTGGGGTCAGAAAAGGAATAAGCTATATTCCTGCTCTCTCGTTATATCACTGTGAAGAGTGACTTTGGGAAAGATGTAAGGTACATGAGAGGACATGCCAGTCTAGAAAACACTCATTAGCCTTTCTAGTGCTTGTCACAGCCGACAGACTTACAGCATCCTAATGATTAAAACCCCATGTCATCATGTCATACATACACCTATGAATCCACTTCTAAAGTCTTCCCCAAGAACAGACTAGTCAGCTGCAGAACTTAATTTTGCATTTTAAGTATTCAAATCACAACATGATAGAACTATGAATTAAGTCCTGTGTTTTTTCTTAATTACTTTAAATGAAACATCAATTTCCAAAGCTAATTTTCCCACAATGCATGAAGCTTTGTCAGTAGTTTGATCCAAATCTAATCAGTTGTAGAACTAAATAAAAAAATCAGGGTACCCTAAAACCACTTCATGTTCAAAACTGAGCTGATGAAGAGAGTGTAAAAGAAAAGGATTTTCAGATTTCCGCAGATAGTAGCTTTATATATTAATAATTTTTCATACAATACATGGCATTAAAAAAACCCCAAACATTACTTTTTTACTTAATAAAATTTAGCCCTGGGAAATATGTTGTGTTTACACAATACTGAAGAGAAAACCAGCTCTTGGCCGACTCACTGCCCAGAGTTTGTGATTCACAAGATCTGAGCAGGTCTAAAACAAAATTTTTGTGTTTGGCTGGTTCTATATTCTAGATTTGTCTAAGTTTTTCTGAAGTGCAAGCCTTGAGCATAAAAGACCAAGGTAGTACATTGCTGTTGTGTTAAAACATACCCTATTTATAGACAACAGAGGGACATATAGTTTAGGATATTGGAATAAAATAGTGTAAATATCAAGTGTTATAAAATGTAATTGATTAAAAAAATTAGAGCACACTGGAAGTGTAAGAACAATTAATCAAATAGTAACAGTACAGCAATGGCAAACAATAGGAATCTTCCAGATCTTTGTACCAGTGCATTTTCAATGTCTCCTGAGGCTTAAAGATACATTATTAATTCATGTCTCCAATTATTCATATATTTAAAAAAAACCCCAAACCAAACCAAACCAAAACAGCCCAACAAACCAAAATCAACTTTCTGGTTGAGTTCTTGGAGTTGAGATTCCAGCACCCCCAAATGTCTGGTCTTAAAAGTAAACCAAATGTGAGATGAGACACCAGCTACTAGCCTAGAACAGTATCCTGAAATAGCTCAGAACAGAGATATCTAAAACAACTGGCTTTTGACTACACTGCATTGTACAGTAGCATCAAATATATGACTGTGATAGTTTCACTGGGCGAGCCCTTGGCTAGCAGCCAACACAGCCATTCACCCACTCCCACCCACCTCCAGGGGACAGGGGAGAAGACTGGGGGCAAGGGTAAGGAGACTCATAGGTTAAGAACAATTTAATAATAGAAATAAAAGAAAACTTAAAATAATACTAATATTAAAATAGTAGTGATAATGAGAACAGTAACAAAATATCCAAATGAGTGATACCCAGTGCAGTTGCTCACCACCCGCCGACCAAGCCTGGCCCGTTCCCAGATAACAGTCCCAGAAGAGCGACAATCCCGAACCGAAACCGCAATCCTGGAAGAACAAGAGCCCAAGCAAAAGCCAGAGAGAACCAAAAGAGGAAGAGATCCTCACTAATATATTGGACATGACATGATATGATATGGAATATCTCATATCCAAATGCCAATTTAGCTTATTAATTTAAATATTCCTTGCCCCCTTAGATCTTGTGCTTGTGGACTAACAGAACACAAAGTCCTTCACTCCCAGTGACACAAATGCAAACACTGGTATGTTATCAGTGTCTCTCTCATAACAAACCCCAGGCTGAAAGCAAAACACAGCTCTATTCTAGCTACTAAAAAGAAACCCAGCTCTGTTCCAGCTGTTCATGAATGAGTGCTCAGAAATTAGCAATGGGATTTAGTACACACCTTTGTGTATGTCACAGAGCTGCAACATAACCCTAAAATAGTAAATTTTGGAGTACAGCTAGTATGAGGCATAGAGGCATATGCATCTTGCATATGCCTCTCCAAAAAAGCTTTAAACTTTTTAAGATTTAATACATAGCAAATTATACCTTTAATAGAAACTGCCTGTTCCTGAAATAGATTCATAAGAACTCAAAGCATGGTTTTTCTGTGAACACTTTTTTTGCATTCAAAGCAGCATTCCTCTCCTTGCTAACAGCATTATATTCACACAGGCAGAAGCGTTCAGATTCAATTTCCCATATCATGTACGGATATTGCAAACTACCAAATACTTCTCGGGAAGCAGAATATTTGCAGCCAACTGCTTTTGAAGACCTCTGAATCATGTTAAAACAACCCAATTTTTTTTAATGTCTTTAGGGAATTTAAACAAAGTATTAAATCTTAAAATTTAGACATAAATACAGTTTTAAAATATTACTTTGGTATTTAAACCAGACAGTCTTGGCTTGAGCTTGTGGCTACAAAACAGTCAACAGCCTATATTCGTAAATACACATACTCATTTTTCATGGTTCACCCCTCCTACTGCTCCAGTGTGGATTTGCTAGCAACAAGCTGTATTTTTCAAACACAGAATTATTTTCTTACATACATTTATGAGAAAGTAATCTTCTAGGTAAGAATGAAGTCAACATGAACCTACATTAAATCTTAAAAAGTTTTAAACTTTTTTGGAAAGGCATATGCTAAACATACTAGCTGCACTCCAAATTCAGACAGTTTTAAAACTGTGACCCTGAAGCAACAAAGTCATAGGAGAAGAATAAGCTGCATTTCATTGCCTTTGGTTTGAGGCATAGTACAAAATCCTTTCTCTCTGTTTCTCTCTTTTTTTTTTCCTTAATATAATTGTGTCTACCACTTGTACTCCTAGGAATATCTATATTTAACCTGCAAAAAGGATTGCGATTTGAGATGCTGGATGAAGTTTTTTCTCAGCCTGGTGAGGCTATTTCCTTCCTAGCCAAACTCTAGTCTGCCATGTCCATAGGGATATCTTCTTCAAAGATCACATTCTTTCTTTTTCTTTCCTCCCAAATCTCTGACTCATAGAAGTGAGATGGGACAAGTCCTTCTCTGAATCAGGATCACATGCCCCTGATTGTCTCTGAAAAGGAAAACAAGCTGAGACAGCCAAGGGAGATCAAAACTGCCTTTTGGCAAGTGCTTACGTTGGCTTCTTTGGTCCATCCAGATACAGTTTTATGCTAGTAAATATGCAAGGTGAAAATCCCAAATAAGCATGGGCAAAGGAAAAGAATCCTTGGAGAAGACAAGACAGCAGGACAATCCAGAGTAAAGGGTGCCCGACGGCACAAAGGCAAGTCTAGTATGGCCCAGACTTTGCTACCGCATTCTCCCTGCAACTCAGCTTTTCGCTGGGAAAGACAAGGGATGTCATGATGATGATTTGAGAAGCTATTCACAAAGTTTAAGAGGTGATTCACTACAATAAATATTTCTGTATTCACTGCAAGCACATACAGTTCTTTACACCCACATATCAGGCAGGATTCAGGCATGACAAACCAAAAGGCAGCAATTCCAAAGATTATTCATCCAATTTAAGAAACCGCATCAGTAACCCACACTACAATTCCTGCTTCTCCAGCAACACAAAAAGCATTCATTGGTAGAAACAGTTCCATTTATCTTTTTTGAAAAGATAAAAGTTAGACCTAACCATTATTAACTGGAGTTGTTTCATGAGTGCTGTCATGAACAAACACATTATATGGCAGAAAGGATACAAAAGAAATTCTTTTTTCCCTTCTGGCTTGCTGTAGCACTATGGTTATTCTCCTTCAGTGAGTTACAGAGAAGGTGTTTGAGAACCTTTGATAATGAAGTTGTCACTCTTCAGCAAACCACTTGAAACACCCAACAGGAATGTAGGGAGCACACAGCTCTCTCTTTAGGAAAAATACTATAAGCTCACAAAAGATCAGAAATATGCCTTTGGCTTCAGCGCTGATTTGCATCTAAAACACTTTCCAATCACCACTCTGCAAAACTCATTGTAGTAATTTAAGGGAGAACTCCTATTAGCTTTATTAGCTTTGTATTTAGCCATTACTGGGGGCAAGCTCCAATCGGATTGAAAAGTAAAATTCTCTCCTTTATTTGACTTTTTATGCTGAACTATAGTATTTTGTGTCTAGTCTACAGAACACAGCTTGATATAATGGCCAAGCAACCTTACTATCTCCTTTCTGAATTTCTGCCTTTAAAGAAAAAAAAAAAATCAAAATAATAGTATTCCACATACTTTTAATGAAAATCAAATTCTTCCACATAAGGAGACAAGTCAAACAGTAGATAAAGTCAGATAAAAATTCTTCAGGATAAAGATATCTAATCATATCTAAAACTATTGCCCTTTTTTTTTTTTTGTGAAACTGCTGAAGTGATAATTTTAATAAATTTGGTATCTGAATTAGTCCACATTACAAAGAAAAAATATTTGAGGAGACTTCAAACAGAAGTTATGGTCCATGTACAGCAGCTGCATAAATCTGAATGGAGGTGTTGAATTGTCTATGCTGTAGTTACTGCTGTGGCTACAGCTCCTACTTTGTGGAGCTTAGATAATTCTCTGAAAACAACCAATTATAAATATCAGTCAAATCTAGTAAGAAAGCTGGATAGATAGATAGTTAGATACTGAATCTTTGCTATCGTTAAGAGACATCCAGTGTTTAAGTCAGGTAGCTAAAAGCTGACATACGGTCACAGAAGAGACATACCCCCTGTATGGGGTGAAATGGGAGTTGGCAGCTGTGTGGAGCAGAGGTCCTCTGTCATCTGCTGAGCCACAAGATGAGAGATGCCCAAGTCACAGAGCAGTCCTTGGCTGTTGTCATGAGTGATAGGCAGTGGAGTATCCTTTTCCTCCACCTCACATTTCAGGAGCTTGGAGTCAGAAAAAAGGCAGATTGCTCCTTATGCTTACACTTCCTCTTAGACAATACTATTCTTCTGAGACCATGAAAGCCCGGGGCCCTCTATAATAAAGCTGATCAGTTAAAGCAGAAAGAACCTTACAAATATTAATAAGAGCCATTACCTAACAACCTGAAATATTTAGAGGCTTATCTACAGTAGCAATGCCCACGGGCAGCTGACTTCTGAAAGACATTAAACATAGAATAATGCTTTGCGTATCTAAGAAAATAATCCTCCCCCTTGCTGCTAAATACACAAGCAGTAAAGTGTAATATTATAATTCAATTACTTTATGCAAGTCAGCAGTGCTATGTATGCTATTAACAGGTGTATATTCAGCAACACTGAATAAAAATTATATAACTTCCACATTCATTCAAAAGATAAACAACTTCTTATTACAGTGCAAATTCATGGTTATTTAGGATCAACAACTTGAGAAAAAATCCTATTAATCTGCATCTGTACTGGTATTATGAAAAATGAAGGGAAAAATAATTAGGCAATTTAATATTTGGAAAGTCTGCATTTGCCCCCAAGGCACTCCAACAGTGTTATAAATAAAAGCAAATAATAAAAAATATTAATTTGTGGCCAAAACCCTCCCCCATCAAGGCCCTCACACAATAAACTTCTGTATTCTGATTAAATACCAGGAATATTTACATTCACTGTCTACATTAAAAGCTCTCAAGTTTAACGCATGCTTAGAAGTCAGTTTGCAAAACCCTTAACTTTGGTAAAAGATTCTTGCTCCACATAAAATAAAAAAAAAATATTTGTCAAACTAGATAAAAGGCCAAATTTTGAAGTGAGACCAAGTCAGCCCAGATAGTGATGTCAAAGCAGATGGCCTCCAATTACTAACTTGTGGTGGTTTCACCATGCGTCCTGCACTCACTCCCCCCATCCAGTGAGATGGGAAGGGAATCACAAGAAAGCGGGCACGGATTAGGATGAAGAGAGATGGCTCACTCACCAGTTATGGTCACAGGCAAAACAGAGTCAACTTGGGGAAGAAAAATCAATTTAGTTTGTTGCCATTCATCCAAGTAGCACAGCAAGATACAACAACCACATCTTATACCACCTTCCCCACCTCTCCCTTCTTCCTGGGCTCAGATTACTTTGCTCCTGATTTCTCTACCTTCTCCCCCACAGTGGCACAGGGGACAGGGAACGGGGGTTCAGTCAGTTCACCTCTGCCACTCTTCCTGGCATGAAAGTCGAGGAACAAGATGTTCCAAAGCAAGCTTCCCATGGAGTCACAGACCTGTTTGGGCTCAGCTCCCAGCTCCATCATGGGGACATCCACGGGCTGCAGACGGGTCTCCGGTCCAGCGCACCTCTTCACCCCCCGGCTCTGAGGGTCCACTCCCACTCTGATGTTGAGCATCTCTCAGGGTCTCAATTCAGTCACACCTGCCCTTGGGCTCCACTTTCTGCTCCAGCATGGAGTCCTCCATGGCCTACATATGGGTATCTGCTCTGCCACTGAACCTCCATGGACTGCAGGGGACCTCCTTTACCTTCTCCTACTCCATGTGGTTGAACTGGGTGTCTAAGGTTCTCTGTCCTCAACTTCTTGGCAATGAAGCTCTCTCTGTTTAGGCCGATGGTCATCATTGACACTCACATCAATGGCCTCTCCTCGAGGTTCTCTGCACCTTCTTCTTTTCAAGACAGTACTTCCCCTCACAAATATGATTTCGCAGAGGTATTTCTCTATTGCTAACTGTCTCAGCCTGGGCTCGAGGGGTCTGCCTTGGAGCCAGGGGAGTTTCATGAAGCTTCTCACAGGGTAGACCCTTCCCCCACTGCCAAAAATGGCCCCCCCACCGCGAAACCCAGCACACAACTCTTTTGGCATGATGAGACTCTTGCTTCATTCCTGCTGGATGAAGACTGACAGTTTAAACAGGTCATCGATACATGTGGGAAATGTCAGAGAAAAAGAAAGAATGCTTTTGAAAAAATACGTTTTGTGATCAGAGGAAGCTCAATGAGCTACTAAACACTCCCCCCCCCAAAAAAAATTCCAGCAGCTTCTCAAGTCTTGAGTGATGTGTAAACAAAGACAGGCCCTTAGGTTGAGCTTCTACGTGTACTTCAGGCACTAAGTGTTAACAAATGAAACAATCAGCCTAATCATCAGAAATCTAGCTGTCAAAAATTAAACATACCAAATAAAATTAACTAATTAAAAAAAAGTAAATAGGTATTTCAAAACATATGATTCTGTATTAGTAGTCTCCAGGGGGAGCAGCTGTAATAACTCTTGACACTTTTTTCTTTAACCAACAGATTTTTGTTGCTTTTCAGTGCACCATAATACAGGGGGGTGTGTGCGTGTGTATTTACATGTGCACACACACGCAGAAGAGTACTGTGGCATCATATCCTATATCCTTGAAGTTAAAAGGAACAGATGGAGTTACACACCTTTCATTATTCATGTATAAAAATAGCAAAACTGTATATAGTTATTTAAAAAAATAACACAGTACTAAAATGTACAACTCTGTCTTCATTTAATATATAATCATGTCGCTTACTAGAAATTCTATATTTCAGGTTGAGCTAATTCCTCTTTGCAGTTAAAGCCCTGATTTTCTAAGTTTAACAAGATTTTTTACAACACAAAAAAAAGCCTTACAAATGTCATCAGATTAAGCCTTATGAGTAGAGCTGTATGGATTAAAAGAAAGTCTTACACAAATTTTTGCTAAGAGCAAACTGATGCCTCAGCTGCCAGTGTTGATGCTTTAAGCATTAACATTCCTCAGAACATGTAAGAAGAGGAACAATGACAATCTACACAAGAATTTCATAGAGTGTTAACTAATAAAAGGACAAGCTTTAACACAGAGATGTTATATTAATTAAAATTAACAGGTTTGAAAAACCGCATACTGCATACTTTAAAGGAGGGAACATAATTCACTTAATTTTTCTCAAAGAAGGGTCTCGTTTTCATGTTAAAGAGAGTCTTTATAGACCAGCCATGATGGTCGGGCAGCTCATCAACTGCCAAGATTCATGATGTACAGAATTTTAGCAATTCAAGAAACTGAAGCAATGGAAAACTGAATTAAATCTGCTCTAACATCCTAATTAGACAAGCAAAAGAGTCTATTAATCCCTGCTGGAAAGATACTGTTCTGTGATCTTTTGGATAGATCCTTTTGCCAAACATTAATGTGGTAGAAGAAAGCTTTCAGCAAGACTCTGGATGCATCACAAGAAAATAAAACCAGAACTGCCCAACTGTCAAAATTAGGCTATGTCCCTTTTAATATTTACAGTGCTGGCCAACATTGAAAACAAATGTATATAAGTAATATGTAGGACCTACATGTCTACAGAATTCAATATTGGGGAGTCGTAATCCTTGGGCAGGACACGGCCTTCCTTCTTGGCATTCCCCTCTTAAAACACATTAAACACAAAAATATAAACAATTGATATAATGACCACTCAGAGAAGTATGTTTGTTTATTTTTTAAATGCTTCCCTTTCATGAGGACTAGGCCTCAAGGTATTTAAAGGCATCAGCTTATGAAAACAAAGTCAATCTACTTTAAATATTTTAAACAAAAAGGAAAGCGGAAAATTGCAATCCCGTGGCATGACTCAGGAAGTATGGACAGAAAAGAAATGTCACCTACTCCACTAGAAAGTCTTGTAAAGGAGTAAGGCATGCACCAAGCCACTTTAGACAATCTTTTCAAAGTAATCAGAATTGTATTTAAGGTGCCTTTAGTAACAATCACTTTCAGAAAACCTAGGCCAAATTCTTTTAGTCAGTAGCAGCAATTACTATAGCTAAATTTCCTAGAACTTTTCATTTTTAGCTTTTTTTTTTCCAAGTTTAAAAGCTTATTCATTAGTTTATCAAAGACCATCAAGTAAAACCAAAAGGGGATGACTGTATTCGAAGTAACTTCGTAAAATCCTTCATTTTAAAGCTGATTAGAACTGTGATAGCTTATACAAGTAAGAAAAGATAAAATATTATCTTTACCAATATTTATGTCAGATACTAGATTTTTTAAAAATAACTGAGCAATAATCCAATTGTTGTATGCAATTCGAATTCAGTGACCACTCCTATATAACTATCATAACAAAGAATATTTGAAATTAATCTGAACTATTGATTCAACCATGGGGAATACTGAAAACACAGTCATTGCTGTTTTGGTTTCACAATGGTTTTGGAGTACCAGGGCCTTTAAGTTTTAAAACAGGTAATTCTGGCAGCTGGAGATAACTAAAGGGTGAAGCTATTCACCCCACAATTACCTTTCAGATCATTATACTGCATCTACTTTGTAACACTATGGAAATGCAGCAGGGTTGAAGAATCAGCTCTACAGTCTAATGAATATATTAAATGCAGTGTAAATTGCCACCTTCCTGTTAGAAACTGCATGCAAATTTACCCTAATTGAATGAGTGAAGCTACAATAAACATTATGCAGCCCTCTCTCATCGAAGGCTGACTGCAAACTTGACATTTGTGGCCTCTTCTTCCCCTCAACATGCATAGAATTTTAAATTTTACTAATAACAATAAAAAATAATTTTCAGTCTACAAAAATCAAAGAAAAAAATCCAAACCCAAATACTGATTTAAAATACAAACATGCATTTTGTTGAAGGAAGTATTTTCAGATTTTTGACAAAACAGGCATTGTCTGTGTAAAGGAGATACACTATGGAGAAAAAAATTAAACTGAATCATTTTCTTGAACCCATTTAGAAGAGCATCCTGGTCACTTTATTGGAATATGATCAATAAACTTTTATAAAGAATATGTTTGTAAACAAACTGCATTCATGAGGAATTTAATAAATTATTATTAAATGTCCCAAAGAGCAAGACAGTCTTTTGCTATTTAATAGAATACTAACTTGAATTGTTAAGGATTTAATTCCCCTCCAGCTGTGCTAAAAATGGCCACAGAAAGTATTCCACTTCATTGCGCCAAGGCACTTAACCACTTTAAGAACCTGACTAGAAAAAATTCTGGAACAAATATGCTCATACAAATAAAGAAACACATGTAAACATTTGCAAAAGTCCTTTCCATATAGACTGCTTCTGTTGGGGGGGAGAAATTTGCATGCAAACTCATTTTTCCTGTTGTACTTTTATATTCCAGTGGGTTCTACAGCTAAGAGCTTTTGGATTACTGGCAACATTACTCTATCACCCCCATCCCATTTACACAGTTACACAAGGCTCTAGCTCGGCAGTGAGCCAAAGGAGATGACAACTCAGATGTTCACGCCTTTGAAAACCTTCCTAAAGTCACTCAGAAGAACATATATAAATTGCAGTTTGACCTGTTAGCTTCATAAAAATGGTCTCTCCTCTGATTTCTGTATAAATCAGCTCACAACCCATAGGTCAATAAGCCTATTAAGTAAACTTCCATAGTAGCTTCTAATGTAAGTGATAATCATGCACACAAATATGTGGGTTTGTATCACATTATTCATCCTAGACATAAAAAAACTGCTCCAAAAAGTGCCTTTTTAAACTAAGTATGGAAGACTAATTATCTGTGCAGAAACAAATGCCTGACACTCGTGATCACAGAATCCTGTCTGATTTCATTTCCAGCTATAATAAAGAACCAGAAATGTATTTCCATGAGGCTGAACTGTGGAAATTTTTCATTACTTACAACACTTCCCAAACAAGAACATGCTTTTGGAGAGAAAATCAAAACAAATTTTACTCCTAAAATAAATAGGAAATAGAAAACACAAGTGCACTGGAACTGCCTCATTCCACTGCCAACAAGGGGGAAAAAACCTCTCTATAGGCTGCTGATCTGGGGAAGTTGGACTCTGAGCTTTTGAGATGTAACCAATCAAGCAGAAAACAGCACAATGTGCAAGGAATGCTCCTCTAGCTCGCAACTGTTATGGGGATGAGGGTACAAAGCTTGGGCCTTAAATATATGTTAATATATGTTAGACACTGCATACAATAGGGCAAATGTAGTTTTTCAATATATACATATATATGTGTCAAAATTACCACTGTTGTCATGTTGATCTCCTGAAAATACTAAGAAAAGCTGCTCCTTTGTTTTTTCACAAAAATCACACTTAAGACCTTGTAAACAATAAATAACTATAAAGTTCATTTTACCTCAAGCTGGAATAAATAACCTTTAAAACGGAAACTTTAATATTCCTCTTATTACAAAATACAAATGGATTACATAGAGCCAAAAGAGACCAACGTTATCTTAGCTCTCCCAGTGTCCCCAGTGGGAAGACAGAAGCTCCCCAGGCAGGGACATCCCAGTCCTGCTGCTGGTTGGCATCACCCCTGCTACCACCATCAACCAGGAATGTAAATTAAAATAGCCCCATCCTGTTTGAGTCATAAATCAGTCCAAATCTTAGTTCTGACCAAAAAAAAAAAGGATTTAGTTGGTTTACTGTATTTTCTCTTTTGCTTTTTAAAGCTTTAACTTATTCTCAGATAAATGGCAACAGAATTTATTTTCCCTTCTTTCTTACTGGAGACTGTAAATATAAATACTCCTTGTTAAGACCTTTGTATACAAAAGAAAAATGCTCAGTTTTTGTTATTACATTGGCCTAAAAACAAAGTTTATACTCTTTTAATTCATCTTAAAATAAAATATCAGCTAATTTAAACCAAAACAATTCTCCAGTTTAAACAACAGTAAATGGATGCAAAAAATAGCTACATCAGTTTAAAAACAAATCAGCTTTGGCTTAAGTTAGGTACCTTTTATATGCAGATAGATCTAAAATTCTATTCCCTGTGTAGTAAGTTTAACATTAAGTACCATTGGGCTAGAAGCATTACATCAAATGCAACTCCTACTGCCAGTCTCTCATGAAAGATTAAACATATTTAATCATTATCTTTGCAAACAACAGAAACCAGTACGATCTTGAAATGTTCCAGATTTGCAACGAAGATCATGCTCTGTATTCCATTATAAATGTAGTCACACTTTTTAGTGAAGTCAAACAGATCTGAGCTCATTTTCTGAAGACATACAACTATCTTTACAGATCACCAACAGCGCACACTGATTTACTTAATCACAACAGATACTACCTTTTGAGAGCATCTGGAATCTATGACTATTGATTTAGTTTTGGTAAAAAGATAACCAAATCACTTATCCTCTACTCCAGGCACTAAAATAGACTCTAGGTATATTTGATTGCCATACTAAATATTAGAATATGGCATTGAAATGATGAAATGAGTATTTTCCCCAAGATAAAGTTAATTTTCTTCTTAGTAGCTAGAATAGTGTGTTTTGGTTTTGTATAGGATTTGTTAACAAGAAAAATGTTGATAACATACTAATGTTTTTAGTTGTTGCTGAAGTCCAAGGAATTCATGTTTTGCTAGTCTGCAAGTGCAAAGGGCTAAGTATAATAATTAGCAAAACTCAAAATTCGTATTTGGATAAGCCAATGAGATATTCCATATCATATCATATCACATCACGTCATGTTCAGTACATGGTTGACTGGAAAGTGAGGATATTCTCTTGGGGATTGCTAAAGCTCACTCTTCTGGGATTGAGGTTTTGGGACTGTCTCTGCTCTGGGATCACTAGCTGGGGACAGGCTGGGCATCAGTTGGCAGGTGGTGAGCAATTGCACTGTGCATCACTATTGCATATTCTATTCTATTATTACTGTAACTATCATTATTATTTCATTTCAATTATTAAATTGTCTTTATGTCAACCCACAAGTTTTCTCAC
>NW_010286339.1:0-9623 GCF_000700745.2 Antrostomus carolinensis
ATAATAATAATAATAATAATAATAATGTAATGATTCTGGATGGAACTCAGTTCTTTGTAGGGGGGCTAGCACAAAACTAAAGACTCATTTAAGCTCTCACATAAATCCATGTACTGTCTCTTTGTCTCAAAGACAATTTCATCTACTGATTCCACTTCCCCAGGATGTTTTGACTTGGGGGATTTGCTGTCATGTGGCAGCTGCACTGTTTTAACGGAACATAAACTATTACATGAGTTCAGTTAAACAAGCTCAAGTTGTGGACAGCATTGATGTTGTTTCACCAAACAAGGCTACAATCAAACCTCTTCAGAGATCCATCTGCCAGCGTGCATGTTGCCACAGCAGATACCCAACTCTAACCCTGGATCAGAGGCTTCAGATCTGCAGGCCAAGTGGTCTAGGCAAGCAGTCCCTAACCTGCTTGAGAAGAAATCAGCTAGGTGAGCTCAGGTCACCAATGCAATCAGTTTAAGCCACACCAGCTGGTTTTGCCAGTAGCAGTATAGGTAGATTCACATAAACTGCCCTGCTGGCAGAATAACAGGCTGCTACCTCCAGCAGAATACTACTGAAAAATTGCAGAGGCAATGAAGTTTTTCAACTGGCAAAAAGCTTTACAGAGTGAGTATCTGTCTGACAGGATTTGCTGTTGTTTTAAACTTTGGTTGATAGCAATTTGCACTGCACTTGTATGAATAAGCCTTTCTAAAGTGCTTTGAGATTTGCTTTAAGAAGCTCTAGAAATGTAAAACATTTCTCAGATGTACAAATTATTTTTATTTTATTGATGTTCAAAATTGAATTTATTTGTCTACAATATAACATTACTCAGCAGCTGATAACAAAAAGGTAAAAGTAGGTAATTATAACCTAAATTCTCCAATTAAGGTTAAAATTCAGAAAGTCAGTAACAGGAATGGACCTGCATTGTCAAACACAACTTTCAATATGTTTCTTTCTCTGGATGATGATATGGAAATTACAAGATTGTTGATGCTCTGTTTTAACAAAAGCAATAATCTACACACCAGATGCCCATTGGTTACCTTATACACTGCCAGAAAGACTTCTCTAGTAGTTTGATAAAAATTAGGTTTTGGCATTTGTGTACATAAATGGGGCTTCATTTACCTTCCCATCTTTGATAAAGATCAGCTGTGGAGAACATGAAGTGTGACTTCAATGACAATAATCTCAGAACATATTGCATTCTACAGCTTTGTATTTACTGAGTGATATTTATTTTCTGGAGTAAGTTCAGGAAATTCATTTCCAGTTGTTTTTATTATTGCACTGATACCTGGAGGTATGAGCCAGGGATTAAGGCCTCATTATGCAAGGTGCTGTTCAAACCTATATAACAAGTAGGTGATAAACAGAGGGCAATTCTGTTATCAGCAAAGACATTTAAGAATTTTAGCACTGCCATGCATCTATTTTTACTTACAGCTGATGAAAATTTTGAATTTCCACTCACAACCCCCCAAAAAAATTAAAAATCTTTTAAATTTCTTTAAAAACAACAAAAATGTTATGTCTAAACAGAAAAAACTTTCTTCCACAAGTATTTTGGACCTGCTACATTTGTAATTCCATAGCTGCCAACAGTGCAAGGCAGTAGGTGCTTGCAGTAGTTGCTTGCTAGTTCCTCGTGTGACTGTACTAGATTTCAGCTCTTCTTGACAAAGAAGTTAAAAAGGGAAGAGAGAGACAGCAGGGAAATTGTTTCTAGCTTCCACGACTTGGAAGAGAATCCCAGATGATGTAGGATACATTTTATCTGCATTACAGCTGCTCTCTTTTTTCCTATTTAGAGGTCAAGAAAATACATTTTTTGAATCCAGGAGCTGAGACAGTTGCCAAGGGAAACTCAATATTCTAGAGGGAAAATTGTTATTACACTTGCAAAACTTGAAGTTTCTGTAATGTAAAACAAATGTGACATAAGGAGGAGGAAAGGGTGGGTGGGAAAATGAGGAGATGAAGTAGAAAGTCAAATCAGCGTTTAGCACGAAGTCCTGATGTCAGTTATATCCCTTTATATTATGGAATTTACAATGTTGGGCTCCACAGAGTACACTTGGGGAGCTCTGCTGAAGGGCTCCCAGGGCATGGACTACATGTTGGTCACTAACAGTAAGTTAGTAATGAGAAGCCGTGATAAAATAATATTGAGTGTCACAGACTGAGTAGTTTTGTGGGGCACAAATGTGCTTGGCTCCACTGTCACTAACAGTAAGTTAGTAATGAGAAGCCATGATAAAATAATATTGAGTGTCACAGACTGAGACAGGACCTATTTCAAGTCAAAATTCTCAAACTATTCTGAGTTTCTAAATATACCAAGTGCATTTACACGCTTTTTTGCAGGCAGACATGAGCTCATGCTGCTCATGTTCCAGATTATGAGCCTGCCTCAATACACAAATTAAGCAGCTACATTCAAAGGTGCTGGGCGAAGCATATGCAATTCTTGTCCTGCAAATCATTTCAGGAAATGCTGTCACTGCTATTTAAAGAATTATCGTTAGTTTTTGATTTCCAAACAGAAGAAAATAGATGTTTTACAAACAGCTGAAAGGATTAAGTCTTACATGATGAGAAGCAAGTAGTATTCCATGTGCAGCCACACATACAATCCATCCCCATGCGTAGTGTGCAGGCACTGAGCTGCTCTGGACAGGGATTTGAGAGATAGGAAACTGAAAGTACATATAAAGCTGCAACAAGGCAGCCTTCAGTTTGCTCCTCTTTTAAGGTACATGTCAATAACAATAGTGTTCAGAGCAAGCATGCAAAAAGGGAAGAAAGATGCCTTGCAGAGTAGCCACCCCCAATTTTTAGCAGCTCAAAAGGAGTAAGACAGCCCCATCTGGGTTTGTGCAGCGGCCCTTGCCTGAGTCGGGGCCTCATGGCACAATGCAGACCTGAATCCTAACTCTTCCTTTTCCCAGTAGCCTGTGTACTCTCATATTAGGTTTAAGAGTCAGCAGTCCAGGTGAGACTATGCAGGGTGAAAGCATGACTGGAGAAGTGGACCTCTCTGCTCACTGTGACTCACATCCCAGAGCCTGGGAGCTGGGGCAGTGTTTACCCAAAGGCAATACGCTGAATGCACTATAGTATTTTCCATTCTGTCACCGACCCCTCAATTGATTTTCACTGTCCACAAATGCTCTGCTTTGAGGTTATCATTAGCTGCAAATCGATTGGGTTTGAACGTTGGCAGGGAGGCTGGTTAGATGGTGCGGTACCACTCTCACCCACCCCGTCAGATGGCTCTAACTCACTAGTGGTTGCGTGTGTGTTTTGCATTTGCCTTATCTAGCCTGTCTTGAATTGGTTATCATGACATCCTTGGCAAAGATGACTGTCCCTGTAGTCTCGGCTCTCTAACAGAAGCCAGTTACTGAAGAGAGCTGATAGAAGCATTTCAGAAAGGGCTGACATGAACATTGATGCTGGCAAGTGAGAGTGCGGCTCCCTCCTGCAGTAGTTGGGGTGGTGCACCATAGATTATAGGACCTGCTCCTGTGTCCTTGGGTGCTCTTCCTTCTGACATGAGCTGAGTGAAGAAGCTGAGATTTTATTTTATTTGTTTCCATTTTACTGTATGTTGTAGCAAAAGCTTCTGTCTTTGTTGAAATTGACTTGTTTTAGAAATATGCGTCAATTCTGACAACATTTCACATATACAAAATAGAGGCAAAATGCCTTAGTGTCAAAATACCCTGCTGTGATGTTTTCAGAGTAGTTTGGGAGATTCATTTCAGAAGGGTGTTTTAAAATGAAATTCATATTTTCAGCATCAAAATAATCTAAAAAATTTGACAATCTGAACTTTGTTATGGTAGATTTTTTTTTTTTAAAAACCCCAACTTTTTCATTCCTTTTATGGACTGCATAAAAATGTGGAAGTTTTAATTTCTGCCATTTCTAAGGAAGTGGAAATTCAGCCTCCCTCACCCCCTTTCCCCCAGTCTGGAGTTAAGGGCACCAAAAAACATTTCTTGTTTAAAACTTGTTAGCTATCCTCTACTACTGTAGATGTTTTCCTCGCTGTGTGTCGCACCATAGACTGTAATATTTATGGGAACAAATTAATCTCTGGAGCTTCCAAGATGCAAAGTAGTATTTGACAGCTGGGAACTGAAGAGATTAAGGAAGAGATTTTGCTACCTAAAACCAGGTAAGCATATGACGTTGTTTATAAGAATGCCAAGGTCAAAAAGATTGCATCTTCAGGGATCAAAATACCTGTGAAATCTGCCTGTGACTTGCACAGAAATCTGTAGTAAGGCTGAAAGCTGGAACCAGATCTTTCTAAGTGCACAGTTCTAACCAACCGAGCATTAATCTTCCTTTGCTCATATGCATCAATAACCTTCAGGGTACAGATAAAAATAAGATGACACTTCTGTCTAATCAGAGGCATTGAGGAAAATCACACCAGCTCCAGTCTGATGGGGAGCAACCTGCTTTATACAAATGCCACAGTCCCTGGCTTCCCTGGTTCCATATTGCACCAACAGCCACTGGTTTGAGAGGTCCCTTTCGTCCCTAGAAGGGGTCAGCTACAAAGCTTACTATGAGGACCAAGGGTCATCTCTTGTTTTCAGTGGTATTCAGGGAGAAGTGGGAGCTCTACAAGTGCAGGGAGCCAGCTCTTTGTGGGACATGTGCTTGCATGTGTGTCTTGCTCTTTTCTAACCATGGTTTTTCATCCTGCTCTCTCCTGTACCCTAATTGCATACATACTGATTTGGCTTCAAAACACAAGGTATTATAAAATATTTCACATTGGGTTATGCTAAACTGACAGCTCTGAAACATGGAGATATTAATTTGTCACAAGAACAGACGCATTGACACAACATATGCCCATCCGGCCCCTGCCTCTGAGCACCGACCTGTTTCCACAAGGCCAACTATGTGTTCAGTGAGAGCTGTTGGCCAGAACCTGACCGTCTGTGTGCACATGCACAAGACAAAGTCTAGTGGGGCATAACATTTTTATGGAAGGGGCATTAAAAGGTTTCTGGAGAAGGAATGTAAAGTTTCAGTATTTTTGGTAGAACAGCAAGTTTAAAAAATGATTGACCGGTTGTAAGTGCAAAGAAATTAATGTATTATTTTAACTAAGAAATACAAGATAGGTAATACTGCTTCATAAACACTTCATTTGGGCACAGAGAGACTATTAAATTCTTTATACCACAGGACAGAAAAGTAATAGTTCAAGTCATATATGATGAAATCTAACGTTGTGGTAGAATTTCTTCCCATCGATTGGGTCCTACCTTATCTGGGATGATTTATAGGAGTAACTAGGGACAGGAACTTGCTGACATATTGTAAGGGCCGGTTAAGTTTATGTGCTGTACTGATGGTCAGAGTTAATAGATTTTAAATTATAGTCTGTGTAGCACTCCTACTGATGCAAGCTTACCTTGAGGGTCTGAACAGGTAGGTGGTGGACCAGCAGCCAGTACAGCTGGCAGTTGGATCACCCCAGCTGCATCTGGATCACTTGGCTATGACTAGTTGTCAGCAGGAGAACAGAACAATCAAAACATCTTCTGATCATAGCAAAAAAGGACCACAACTCAAGGGTGTAAATCAGCACTGTGTAGTTAAAAATCAATGGAGTTAGACTGATCTGTGCTAGTGAGGGTCTGGATGAGAAATTTGAAGGCAAAAAGGTTAATATTCCTTTCCTTTAATACAGAGATGAAATGCAGAACTGGTGCTCTGCTGTCCAGAGCAGTTGAGCAATCTTCAGAGAAACCAAGTTCCTGTAAACAGACCTGAAAGATGGCACAGAAACTACAACCACTGCTACCACCATCATTTATGCTGTTTTCACACTCCGTGCCTCAATAGAGGTCTAGAGTGAAACAGGGTCCTGCTTCTGTTTTCTGCTTTTTCTGAAGAAGCTTAACAATAGCTGAACTATCTCTACTCTGCATCTTGGTTAGGCAGCTATGCTTAATCTCTGCACTGTTTCTAACATACAGCACGCATCAACGTTCTCTAGTTACAATCAGCAAAGGGAAAGATAAAGATCATTCTACACAGATTCCTGTTTTTCTTTCTTGTCCAACTCTTCTCTCTCTTTTTTTCACTCCCCAGATCTTACTGCTAATCCTCCAGGCATGCCTCGCAAGCTCTGCTGGTTCTGTGGTCCAAGTCTTCCTGCTTTGCAACAGCCTTGTCATCAGCAATAAGGAAAACAAATGCTTTCCTCCCTCTACTGAGTGGCCCATCAGCAGAAGTCAGTGAGATCTCCAGAGAAGCCAGTTGGTAGGACAGCTGCAGGTTCTGCTACCTTGGTTATAGAGGCATCATGCAAGAGGATTAAGCACCCAGTTCTGGAGTGGGGCATTAGTCTGCCCTTTCTAGCTCTGAAGTCATCATCTCTTACTACAGAGCTTATCCATTCACAATGCAAAACAGCTGATGGACCTGGGAACTGCTGTGTTTCTCTTTTGTCCTGTGAAGAAACAAAGGAGTTAACCTTTGCAGGAGGCAAAGATTATTGCTTCTTGGTTGCTCTGTCAATGAAGCAATGCAGCATTTACAGCTCCTGGCTGTAGTTAGACCTTTGAAAGATAGGTCTGCTACTCAAAGATCACAGGTAGCACTCATCCATCACCTGGAGATACAGTAAAGAGAGACAGGCCAATCTGTAGTAAGCAAGTTTATTTCATCTCTTCTGACATCTATAGATTAGACAGCTGCCAAGAAGATACAATAAGGTACTTCCCCAGGAGTTACTTTCTGAAGTCACCAGGAATCACTGCTGAGATGAGCACATGCTGAAGCTATTGCTGGTCCCCATCCTGGTGGCCACATCACCACTAATGAAGGAGCAACGCTGAGCCTTTACTGTGTGTCAGACTTGAGTTAATACACCAGGATTTCTGTCCCACTAGCAACCAACAGAGCACACAGAAAACTCGCTTCATGCCAAGGCTTCAGGCAGGAGACATGTGCCCTCCCTTCTCCCATCATCATCTGTTCCCGAGTTGATGGAGGCAGACACTGATCTGGATGAACGAGCCAGATTTAGTGCAGTGAGAGAAGCATCCGCCTGACTCAGGCCACCAAACAGCATCTGCCACTGGCTTCTGAGTGATGCCAAAGGATGGGACCTGAGGAACGAAGGTTTCATCTTAGGACCTGAGAATTGTCTTATTTGCCTCACCTCAGCAGCAGTACTTTACAGACACTACTATAAACAGCCACTGCACGTTAACAATCAAGCTAGAGGGTAAATGGTTGTTTTTCCCCACATGCTCCCCAAAGGTAGCAAAGAGCTACTCTACTTGCAGATCTATGTCAGCACAGGCAGCAGGAGCTCTCAGCCAGCCCTGGCAGACCTGCAAAAATCAGGTCACCCACCTTGCTCATGCCTTTGGGTGAGCAGCCTTCCTAGGCCTGGGAAATAAGAAGTTTGGGAGTTTTCCTCAAAAATAATATTTCTGCAGCCTCAAAGGACTGATTAAGCTGTACTGTCCATGTAGAGCACAGAAAGGAAAAGAAGTAGATGGATAGAAATCAGAACCTCTTCTTCCAGAGGCACTGTGTAAAACATCCCCCTGGAATTTCCCACCACTAAGGAGTGACCCACTTTGATTATCCTGGCTCTGATTATCATCAGCAAGCATCTCAGTGGCTCACAGACACCATGCTGTCAACTGCTTGAGGGGGTACAAATCCATTTTTGTCTTTTTTTTATTTTTTTTTGGCCCTGAGAAAATAAAGGAGAAGAAAAAAAATAGCAGTTTACTACGTACCTGCACCACTTCAAGCAAACCAGTCCATCCAGACACACAGTAACTTCATGCACAATTTCAGGCTCAGAGCCAGACATTTATATCCGGGCCATGAATAAGTTTCAGATGGTTGGATGGGGATCCACAGTGGACAACAGTCTCATAGCTATTGTAGGCTTCATCATCAGGTGTCAGTATTAAGCCTTCTCACTACCTCACCCCCTGCCAGAAAAATAATTTCCTTGTATGGTGTCTGATTATCTAAGTGACAAAACCTCATAGGCACTTCAGAGCTAACAGGAGTCAGTGCAGGTCAGTGCCTTTAGAGATACTTTCCATCCGGTGTTAAGCTCAGTCAAAAGTAATTGGGTCTGAGGGGGTCAAATTTTTGTAAACACATTTAGGTGCAGTTAGACATCTAATTCCCAGAGTTGCCTGTGAAAAACTCAGCTAAGTCTTATCTGAATTCTTAGGTACTTAAATACTTTTAAATAACCACTCCAAAATCTGGAATTCTGCAGTCAGACACAACACTTGAGCTGTCATTTACAAATCCTTTTTTTTTTGTTTTTTTCCTAATAATGGGATTACTGGAGGAGTTTTACAGTAGCTTTGAGAAAAGTCAGTCTTTCATATCTATACTTTGATCTCTTAAATTGGAGGAGGGATGTACAAAAAAAAAAATCCATCTTATTAAAATAAACAAAGCCTATTTGTGTGAAGAAACGGAATCAATTTTCATTATCATCCTGTATACAAACCAAATATGACAAAGGGATTCATACAGTTCAGTCACATTCAAGTGACATTGATTAGTTTGCTGTTCTGTGGATTGCACGCAATTTCAAGGGCTATGATTGCTTTCTTATGGTTTAATGGCAATTTTAGGTAACCTTATTCCTTCTGCATTTGCTTTATGTCTAAAATATTTGCAATACCTGCTGGCAACATCATCTGATAGGTTCCTAGAAACATTGCTTAATTCTGTTAAGACACATGGTGGCATTAAACAGCAGCAGAGTTCACCAGGAAAAAGAAATTAGATTGCAGTGTGCAAAGGGAGTTGCAGAATGGCTTGCTGGGTGAGGAACTCTTTGCAGGGAGGTATGGCTAGACTAGCTTTCTGAAGGGCTGCTGAGGGACTAGGCTGAGATTATGGATACAGGAATCAGCGCCGTTAGCTGCTTGGAATGTATGATGTACTTCGCCTAGAGAGAGGTGGAGCACTCTAGGAATGAAAGAGGAATTAATACAAGGAAAGCTGTGAGGGTTTCCCCAGGTTGAAAGATGGGTTCCCAAGGAAACTCCACCATGTGACAAATCTCCTGGGATATATGTGGCATATGCAATCTGATGTCTTCACTGCAAGCCTGGAACACGTGGCCAGCAATTGCTTGTGCTGCCCCAGCACAGCAGGCGCTGAGATTAGCGGGCACTTCCCAAAGCTGTTTTTCTGGCAAGCTCAATTCCCTGACCCCTTCTGTGAGAAAGCTTCCCAGATCAAGGAGGCAGTGTGCCTCCCTCTTCAATGCCAGAAGGATTCACATGAGGTAGAAACAAGCAAACTGTCTTGCCAAGGAGAGAGAAGAGAACATGGAAATTATTTTCAATCTATGTTTTTGCAAGTGCAAGGAGAGGCTCAATCTGTCAGTTAGAGCATTGAGTGAAAAATAATTTTAAGCATCTTGTAAAACTCTTTTCTGAAAGAGAAAGAAGTATTTTATTTTTGCCTGTCAAATTGTAACCATATCTCAGGAGAGAAATAAATATGCTTTGGCACGCAAAGAGGTCAGGCTGCATTTTGATGGCACTGTTCACACTTTGTTCCTGAAGCAGACTGAG
>NW_010286339.1:9653-44305 GCF_000700745.2 Antrostomus carolinensis
TGAAGAACATTTGAGTTTAAGCTCTCCACCAACATACGTTTTAAAATACTTCTGGCAAGCTGTTCCTTTCTGATAGCAAAATATTATCACAAGTTGATGGTACATTGCTCTTCCCAGGCTCTAGTTGCTGTAGTGGGTCAGAGCAAAGATCAGGCTAGGCTAGGGTCCCTTGATAGAAGATAATAGCTGATGTTTCAGGTAACGTGTCCCACATCATGTTTATGCACACCACGAAAATCATCATTCACCCCCTGCCCAATGAGATGGTGGCATGGGGAACTGCACTACACTTTTTTCTGGCCCTGGCATGAACGCCTGCTAGCAATGTGCAGATGATTTACCAATGCTTGTGGGAAGCTCCTGTGCACATACCAGTCATCTGAAACCAGACCTCTCTCCTCATCCCCTCCCCAACCTCCCCCTCCATGCTATTCACATTACTAAAACCAGAGATTTTTGTCCTTACATGGATGCAGGGGTAGGTGGAGCCTGGTGGGAGCCCTGCTCAGCATGGGAGCACTTGCACCATTTTCCACAAAGCTAATATACTCCACATGGCATCATGCCTTTGGCTTTGCTCAGTTGAGCTAGTGCCTGAAAGGAAAAAAAGTGAAGGGAGTGATGGGAGAAAGTGTGCAGAAGTCTTCTGCTCTCTTTTGTTTTTTATCACCTCCCTTTCACATACCCAGGCTGTCCTCAGGAATCTTCTCTTCTCCTCCACCACCCTGCACAGTTTAGGGAGCAAACATGGCATCAGCTTGAACTCCAAAGGTAAGGGAAAACCTGCAACACATGGATTTGTTAATTCTTTAGAGCCTTGAATTAAAGCTTGTCATTTTCAGGCATTGCTGATGGCAAAGCAGATGCCTGCTCACCCTCTTATCCCCTGGGATTTTTAGGTGCAGACTGTGGCATGTATTTCTCATGTCATTGGGCTATAAAAAGAAGTGTGTGCATCACCCCATGGCTCCCTAGAAGTGATCAGGTTGGAAGTGTCATCCAAGACTGGCTCGTGCAGCCAGATGTCACTGCTGCTTCAATACCACCACAGATCCCACAGCGTTGAAGAGGGCGACATATCTGCTGTTTGCAGATGAGTTGGAGGCATTTCCAGACTGCTTTAGTGTGTGAATGGCAATAATCCTACAGCCTCCCTCAGCCAGACAATATTGCTGGTTTCCGCCAACATCATGCCTTTGGGAACTCACCCAAGGCCTGCCTCAGGAGCAGAGGGACTAGAGAAGGTCAGTGGGCATTTCTGTGTCCAATATGGTCTCTGGAGGCAGGAAGGCCAAAGCACAGGTAGTTCAGGGATTGCACTAAGTGAGCTGTATCTCTATTAAACACAGTTTAATGTGCTTTGGAACCACCCAGGGCTCTGTTACTCATTACAGTGCCACCCTGACCTGGATCTTCAAAGCCCAGTTCCAGAACGTACAATGTGAATTTCAGCTAAAGACATGGAAACAAACCTCTTGCACCATATTGCTTTGAGGTCTTTCTCCCACAGCATTCTTTCAGAGAAACTAGAAGATGGAGCTAGAATTTAATTTGAAAAAGATAGGGTATGAATCTACAGGTCACCCTTGTAGATCTCAGCAGGTGGAGCACCAGTACATTACTTTCTCTGTAGCAAGCTGAGTTGTGTTTTATCCTCTTTCTTTTCAGAAGAGATGCTGTCCCCCTCTCTCTCCTTCCAGCCCATCCTTCTCAGTAATGCACTGTAACCCATGACCCCTCAGATAAAAAATGAGAATACTAATTGCCTGGAAACACTCCACAGAAAGTGGACGTTAAGTGGACTAATGCTGAACAGCAATGGAAATTACAACATGGACATAATCAGAATCCATCACAACTAATGAGATTAGAGCGGATACCACAAGAATTCATAATGATCTACTCTGTGCCCCCAAATTTTTGTCAGTGCATCTGAGCCATGCTTCGCTCTTCTCCTGCCCTCTACGTGTCCACTTTGAAGAGCACGGACAAGGGAGGACCCCAGGAGCCTTTCATCCTTCTCTGTACCTCTCTGATACAGTCCTTGTTTCTAATTGTATGCAGACACAACAGCAATGGCAATGACTTCATAGCGAACACCCCTAATGAATAAATCATCTGAATTTCAAGGCAAAGTTAGTACAACCATCCACTGTGTCATTTCCATGAATCACAGTGATAAAGGGCCATGCTTGTTGAGACATTGCTTATGCAAATGCAGTACAGCGCTAATGAATGTAAGCAAAGTCCTGCAGTGCCAGGACAGGGCAGGCTTGTGCCAAAACTCCTAGGAAGCGGCTGTTGCTTTGTTCAAAGGAATAAGTGATGGGCTGGGGCAGACAGGCTCTCAGGAGCCTGGGACTGTACTATTCACTTATTTCAGATCTAAGGTTATCGTCCTTATTCTTTAGGGACATACTTTCGTAGCAAATATTTCTGATTTATAAGCAGCAAGGCCTCTCTCTGAGGCAATTGTTCCTGGAAATTGTGATAGGAGAGGGAGTATTCTGAACCAGGATGATCCAAAGATCATCTCCTTTGTGATGAGATAGCAGCATATTGGGAGCGCAGTGTAAGGCACTGGAAAGGACCTACAATACTTTAGATTTCCTTCATTATTCTCCAAAGCCTAATCTCATTTAACACCTCGCAAAGCAGGGCTGAAGAGATATCTGTTTTAAGCAGATCTCATTGTTATTGTGTCTGTGCTGATATTCAGTACCTCGATGTTATTGTTTGTATTCTCTAGAAGCCTATAAAAAAAAAAAGTCTAGAGCCAGACAAGGGGGAGTCCTGTGGTGCTAGATGATTTATGGGTAAAGGGTAAGAAAAGGCCCTGCCACAAACAGCCAGAAGGGCAAAATAGCTGGGTGAGGGATAGGATAGCCGAGAAAGGCGGAATGATTTGCTCAAGGTCACACAAGTCACAGCACAAAGCTGGGAATAGGCTTGATGACTCACAGGGAAGTGCAGTATATTGTCCTGCTGATGCAGAAGTCTCTGATATCCCTGACTAACACACCACATGAAGAAATTATTTCATGCTCTGGAATTCTCTGGCACTAAGTGTCAGCCAAAAAATAGTCTAAAGCAATGAATGTAATTCAATACATGCCACCAAAGGTTTTCTGTTCCCAATAGGTGCTAAGCACAATTGATTTTCTTTTACAGTTGCTTTCTTTGTTAGATGAGGTCATGGATTATTTATCTCTGAAATCATTAAATGATACAAAGCGCCTGTTGAGGCATTGGGAAAAACTAGTTCAGGTCTAACTGGTGTAAAGAGAAAGGACCATAAATTTCCTAGCCTCATTGTTTCCAAGACTTGAAAGCAACAGCATTGCTCTCATACAGTGAATGCAAGGAGAGTAGCTCTCCTACCGTTCCCAAGTCAGGCAGTCGAGCAGCTAGTACTTCACTGCTTGGTATTTGGGTTTCAAACCCTACCAGTGTCACCGCTCCAGAAATCAGCACTGGAAGGCACCTCTCACTGATGCTATTCAACTGTGCCTCAGTTGGCCAAGGCTGGAGCAGAGGTGCTGTTCAGTCTGCAGCTGAGCCAGTGAAAGGCATAATTTTCCCAAGCGCATAGAGCTATTGGATTGTTTGACCTACTAAGGTCTGCATTGTCACAGCACGTGTTGGTGCCCCCCAACATAGTTCTGTATTTTATTAGGTTCACGCAATCCCTCTTTGCAGCCTCAAAACAAAGCAAAAACATGCCTCAAGCACACTGATAAAAGGGCTTTTGAATTGAGACAGATGAATCACACACCATTTCACAATTAGCACTTTAATTTTTAACATTAATTAGGGCACCGGTGTTCGGAGAGTTTAGTTCTCATCGACCCACTTACATTGTTCAGAGGAGGCCTAAAGAGATACTGAAGTTTGCAAATAAATCAATAGGAAAAATGAAAAGTCAGTACCAGCTGGAGCCCATGAGCTGAATACGGGTGACCTGGGAAATGCTTCACAAAAAGAGACTCGCTTTCTAGAGCATGGGAAGAAGCAATATTTCAGTTACAATACCATGATGCTAAAGAAATAGAGGCACACTGAAGAAAGAAAGTAGTTTCATGTGCAAGGCACAGGATAGGCTACAGATGGGAATCCACAGCCCAGCTTTGGTTTGCTGAATAGTTCTCCTAGGCACTATTACAGTTATCCTATCAAACTCTAACATCCTTTGAAAACAACACTATTCCTGTGTGAGAGGAAAAAATGTTGCTTGTTTGGAGGTGCAAATGCAGTAACTAAAGCCAAGTCTGTAAAGAGGCTTGGATGTGAAATCATTATGAAGAGACTCTGATAAAATGAGATTCACTGGCTCTTCTTTACATAAGGAAGTGGAATGAAATTTGGAAATAGAAACAGATGGAGATCAGCACATCCCAGCCGTAATATAAACACCAGTACTACTAAGCAGTAGCTACAGGTGAAGCAACAAATGTATTTTCCTAAAGAATTAGAGACACTGAAAACACCTGCTGCTTTCCAGAAGGATATAAGCCAAGAGAAGAAAATTCCTCCCAAGCCACAAAAAGAAGAAATGAAATTACAAAGAAGTCAGGTGAAAAACAGACCTCTGTTATGGCAACAGCAGAGTGGCCTTAATCATATTCTGAGGACCACCTTGTATACCAGCCAGAAGATAGCAAGGACATTCCTGCAGCAGGAGCATCCAAAATAGGGGTTTGGAATATACGTGGCATGTTAAGTTTTGCAGGTTGAATGGGAGTTTTAGGGAGCAAGGAGGATTTTACTAGGTCACACTTCCTACAGCCTTTCTGGCATGTAAATGAGGACTTTCCTCTTTCAAGTGTCTCATCTCAGCATGCAGAAGTCAATGTGTCTCACTCCCTCCCCTTTTTCTGTCCTCTGGTACAGGAAAGGCAAGAGCTCAAACCCTGAGAATTTGCATTGAAGACCACTGCTGGAAAACACACAGCAGATTGGAGAGTTGCATGAATGTAATTTATTTTCCTTTATGAAGAAAAAAAAAAAGCTGCTGTAGAGAACAGGGTCCTGTTACTCAGCACTCTGCATGGTATTGGACTTAAGTGGCAGAAACCTTAATTAGGGCTCTAACCAGGCTTCTTAATAGTGCAGTTCAAACTACTGGGAAATAAACGTTTGTCTGGTCAAAGCAAACAAAATTTGATTAGTTTCCCTGAGGGACCGAGGGAGTGAAACAGAAATGACAGAGGAGACACTAAGTCCAGCAGGACATGGCTGGATTATTCCTCTCATACCCTCTATATCTTTTAAAGCATCTGTCCAGACTGCAGTGAGCCTCATAGCCTACAGATGCAAAGGATAAAATGCAAGTGAAGCCTGTGGAAGAAATAAAAGTTACAAGCTAGATTATCCCTGGGATCCTGATCTGCACAACAGCAAACCCATCAGCTTGAAAGGGTTATTTCAGATTCATGAAGCCATAAAAGAACTCGAGAGAAGATCTTAGGAGCAAAATTATCCTGGAACATGGTCATTTATGGAGGCAAAATGTTGCAATGTCAGCTGCCCAGTTCAAAGCATCTATATGGAGAGGCTTTTTGAAAACAAGCATTTTATATGTGACCTGTAAAGCGTTAGCACTGACTATGCATGCTAGCACATTGTAGAGCATCTGTAGTTCCCTCAGACATGCAGCAAGCAACACATGGGAAGCAAGCAGAGGAAAAATACTATCTTGCTTCAGTACTGGGAAGAAAAGTATGCAGGTAGTGGAAAGCAACCAACTGATGGTGATTCTGATGGCATGGAATGGAGATGAAGTTGAAGTGAAAAGTTTTATGAAGGAATTGCCTCCTCGAACCGTCATTTGTAGGTTGTCTTTGATTTGCTTTGACAGCAAGAGAAGGAGGAGGAGTGGCAGGGATGGGACACAGAGGGACACACCTGGGTAGACAAAGGCATGGCTGACCCTGGACCTGCTGATTGGATGAGACAGCAAGGGGCAGAGCCTGCACCCCTCCAAGTGGGAGATTTAAACAGGTGAAAACAGTCAGCCTAGCTGATTGCAACAGATGAGCACATGTATTCGAGCACATGTTGCATGGTGACCATTCTCCAGAAAGCAGTGTCCTCTGCTTCTCCTAAGCTTCTAGCACCATATGCAGCCACACAGTGAGTGCCTGTGGTCACCACCCAGGTTTCCAGCTGTGAGATATGTGAAGGGATATTATTAGAGGTGCAAAGGATATCAATATCTGGCTTGAGGACTGATGCCTCTGCCAAAACTTTGGATTTTTAAACCATGGAAGAGCTCTTGAGATGTAAGGTATGATGGGGCTTGATGGGACGGGGAAAGCATGCCTCTGGATGTAAGCTGGTGGGACTGATCAAGAGAGCTTTAAACTAGAATTGATGGGCAAGGGGATACAAACAGGATCGCAGTAGGTAAGCCAAGGGTTGACATGGCATCACCTGAGGGTGGCAATGCTAGTGGGAACATCTACACTGCTCCTGGGGGCTTAGGAGTGTATCTGAAATGCTTGTACACCAACATATGGAGTATGAGCAATGAACAGGAGGAGCTGGAAGTGTTAGTCAGCTCACAGAGCTATGATATTGTTGCTATTAGTGAGACTTAGTGGAATGAGTCCCATGATTGGAGTGCTGGGATGGAGGGCTACAGAAAGTTCAGGGTGGATAGGCAGGGCAGGAGAGGTGGAGGTGTCACATACATGGCTTAAAAGCCACTTGACCTGTCTTTAAGGATCACTGTATTACTTTTTCTAAATGAAAAAACAAGTCCCTAAAGGAATCTAAGGTCTGCAAATAAATGGCCTGGCATTTAACTACAGGAGGCTGCAAAGGGAATCTCTTGCTGTCCTAAATCTGAATTTTTGCTTCTCATTACTAAAGATTACATCCATTAGGCTCTCTCCTCCCACTCTACATTTCTTTTTCTATACATGGATATATAAATACAGTTACTATTTCAACTGCCTTTTAAAGACAAATGTTGCCAATTAGCCAATGTTTTGCATGATGCCTGGAAAATATAAAATCAAAGTATTAGTTCAAATCCACATATGGCCAGATCCTTAGTTGGTGTCAATGCTTGTAGCTCTACTAATTTTTTTTTGGAGGTGGGCCACTTTTTGCCTGCTAAGGATATAGCTCAGTGGAATCCAACTGAAAGACTCTCTTCGGCTTATCTAAGACACAGATCTAGACCATTGTTATTACAAATGCTCTAAAAAGTCTGGAGTATGTTAGATGTTGGGATTGCTACTCTAGTATACAATTGTATGTTGGAATATTTTCCTACTACCTCCAACCCTATGAAGCAGAAAATACAAAGCCTGTTCTCTCGCCTCCTGTTTATATTGGGACCAATAATGCTAATTTTCAAATTTAATTTAACATTATGTCTGAAAGTTACCCGATTGCCACAGCCAAAAATTGCGATTAGCAGCTCTAGTTTCTGGCATGGCTGAGTTCAGAGGGCGTTATCTGTGCAGACCAAAATATAAAGTAGCCCCACTGGTGAGGCCTGGAATACTAGTTGTTCATGGAAATGTGCTCAAATCTTTGATTTTTAATCACAGGATAGGTCAGGAAAGTGTGAAAGGACCAAATTCTGCTACATGCTTACTAGGAAATGAGAAATCGCTCTCAAGTGTGTGACATTACAGGGCTGAATAAAAATAGGAGTTTAACAGAAGATTAAATCTGTGGAGGCTAAGATTTAAATCCATCAAACTTTAAAACACCTGGTCAATTCAGGTGCTGTGTGTCTTCCTTTAAGAAGAATACTCTCAAGGCAGCATAATTTGGAAAGAGTTTGTTACTAGACCATGAAGTGGAAGTATTCCTGCCTGGCTTCAAACATAGGTTTTGCAATTGTAGGAATAGATGAAGTTGAACATTAGCTGAACTCACCAAAGGGCATTTTAAAGCCAAGGGAGGAAGGGAAAATGGAACACAAAACAGCAAACAGAAGGACAAATAGTAATAATGCTAATGAAGCATGAACAGCAACATGATAGGTGCTGCCTTGCAAAAAAAAACCCCATTTAAAATAAGAGTGCAGGTAATCTATCTCCAGAATTTCTCCAAACAATAGTTACTATTAGCATACCAATGGAGGAGGAGCACTACTTTGAACCAGGTCTCCTAAGTTAAGGGAGCTCTCTTCGAAGTCCTTTTTCAAAGGACCAGATTTTGGGTGCAGATGTAAGAAACTGGTTGTGGAACAGCCCCAGGGGTCACTTGGCTTTGATGCAGAGTGGCAAAAGAAATGCAGATGAGTTTGCTAAACAAGAAGCTGTCCCATCTAATGGCTTTTATTAAGTAACCTATGACTCAGTTGCTGCTTGAAATAAATAAATAAAGCCTGCTTAGTACCATCTCCTGATTTTGCTTTTTATGCCTGTAGTGTCTGGAAATATCTTTGCACAAGAACAACAGTATGGTCTCTTTCCTTGGTGATTTTATCTCTCAGTTGTATTTTCCTATAGTCACTAAAATCGAGGGGTTAGAGAGTCCTGGATGTCATGATGAACCTTTCTCTCTCTCAGGAGGTACCTCCACAACCCTTGAATATGTAAGATTTTTCACATTCTTAAGTGGATGTGCCCTAACATCATCCCTGTACATAGGGTAGATTTAGTGGTAGAGCTGGTGCTAACAAGAGGTCATTAGGAGAAGGAGATGAGAGAAGCCTGCAATGATTTATATGACATGTAATGTGGTCTCAAGGATCCTGGCTGGGTTCTTGTTCAACTGTCCCAGAACATACCTGGAAAACAAGATATCTGCCTTCTTTCTTCCATGCCCCAGTTGGAGCTCAGTGTGCTTGATTTTTCTTACTGAGGTTCCAATTTCAGACAGGAGGAGCCTTTATGAACTAGTCATCAAACCAAGGGAATTAAAGTATCTTTGCAAGTCAAAAATTACTCACTTTCTATGGAGTTAATAGTGACACACATTGACTTTTTCTTTGGGTAGAGTCAGAATTTGGAAACTGCTTAGAGAAAGGCAGAGTTGCATGAGGAAAACAAGGTTGTATCTTCAGCAGGGGTAAATCAGTACAGCTCTCTTGAGTCAGGGAACCCATGTTGATTCATGCCTGAGAATCAAGGCATAACTTCTTTCAATGCATGAATGCACTATTTGTAATCGGCAGAAGCAGGTCTTGGCTCAGATGGAAAAGGGGTGGGAGAGAAGTCAGTGTTTAAAAACCTAAAGAGGAGTAGTGGCTATAAAAACACTAATGCTCATTTTTACTGCTGCAGCTTTGGGGCAGGTTTTGAAAAATGGACCCCCAGTATGGTACTGCAAGTATGTATACATGTTTTGTGATTAAGACTCTCTGCATATGCATGTTTACTATTATTTATTATTTATATGCCACCAGGAATGTACATGGCACTTCAGAGGCATATAAAACAAGCTGTTACCTCCTGTGAATTGCTTCCAATCTAAGTGCTTTCTAAGGCTCTCTAAGCAACTAATTTGGAAATCCAGCTTTTTAGTGCCACTTTTTAACGACAGGTGCACTGATCCAATAGAAATAATTTGTTTTCCTGTTGAAATTTAGTGATGGCCGCCACAGACTGGCAGTGAGTGGGTTTCAGGATGAAGTATTCCACTGAATTCTTCATTATAGGAAAACTCTTTCTCTGTCTTTTTTTTTCTATTTTATGAGATGATTTATTTATGTTACCAAAGATCTTTAAAGCTGAAAACAGAGAAAGATTCCTGTTGTGCAATGTACCAAATATGCACAGTGTAAAGATGGCTGCAGTACTAAGCAGTAGAGAATTTATAATGCATTTCTGTTTCAGCTGAACTGAGTCACCAAGATGACTCTACCTGTCTAGGTCCAGCTGTATCACACTTTGGCTGAAATATGAACAAGAGATCAACCATTTGCAGATTAAGGGCTGAAAGAAAACACTTATGCAAAGCATGTGTCAGAATGGCTCTATCAGGGACTTAAAGTCATAAGATTCCCAGGAGGACTAGTGCTACACATGCAATATAAATTATACAAGCCACCAGCCAGCCAACTTGGAGGCACTTCAAATAGCTGTAGCTGCAAGCCCCTTTTTTTACTTTCTTAAAGTTCTGGCTGGAAGTCCAAGAGCAGGACTGCAAAGTGGTGAATTCAGCCCCTGGTCCAACTGGAAGTGCTTACAGACCTTGGGCAGAGTGGCACAGTGTGAGGAGGCACAGGGCTCTGGGCAGCAGCCTGGGAAGTCACCACAGACAGAAAGAACAGAAATAGTCCCTCCAGTGCACTGTTGCTGCAGGAGAGGAGGAAAAGCTCCCTGATGCTCTTTTTCCAGAAGTATTTTGGGGAATGCTTCAGAAGCAGTGTAACAAAGGAAGCTCAAGGAGACTTTACAGCCCCAGGACTGGAAGAAAAGGAATTTCCACTGCATTTAGCAAAGCGCTGGTAATTTGTATTTTGAGACAAGTGAAACAAATAGTGGATGCCAAGCACATCTGCAGCCAGAGCATCTGATGAAACAGTGTGTGCCTGCCACTCCTTTCCCTGGCTTTACATCAGACTCACACCAGTGACGTCAGTACATTTACCCCTTGTTTATAGCAGCCCTAGAGAAAGAAAGAAAAAAAAAAAAAACCCAAAACAAAACCAAACCCCAAAAAAGCAAGCTGGTTTCAATAAATCAGCCCATCCTCATTAGCTCTCATCAACTTGCTTTAACATGTCCAGTGAGTATTTGGCTTAGATAGAAGGTGGCATTCACAATACACAGGGCAGGATTTGGCAGTGAGGATTCTCGGGCGATAACAAGTCAAAGCTCTGTTCCTACAGAATAAAGCATGTCATAAACACTGGCCTGTTTTTCCTGTCAGTTACTGATTCATGCTGTGATTGCTGTGGCCATTTGCGGTGGCTCCCTGAGCATTGACCACTTGCAGACTACTGCAATGGGAACTGGGCAAGAGAGGGAAAGGAATTTTTGTCTCCACCACTGAGAAGCTTTTAAATTAACTCGTTTTTAGAAAAAAACTTGCACCAGTTTTCCATTTCTTTTAGAGAAGGAAAAAAAAAAAAAAGCATCCCTACAGCCCAAAGAGAGATTGACTTAGTGAGAAAAATTGAATAATTTAAAAGAGGCAAAATTATGTCAGGACAGAGGTCATCTTCTTGTGAAATGTTCAACCTACCTTCTTCAAGCAGCAAGGATTCTGTAAACACACTCTCTGTCCTTCTTTGTGTCAGTGCCTGCCTGCCTCTCCTTTCCAAGTCATGGAAAGGAAAGCAGTCCTGCGAGAGCTGACATTACTGAGCCCTAAAGAAATTACATTGGAGGCAGGCATGAATGCTCCTCTCTCTTTCAGCTGATGGATGAAGAAATACAGCTGATTCTGAAAGCTGGAGGAAAAGAAAAACAACTCTTAAACCCCATAAAGCTGAAATCTGGTGGCTGTTTATAAATGTTTTCTCCAAATCTTCTCTAGCTCTCAGCTTTAGGGAAACATTTAAAAGGGGTGCCCCTGCTCTTGCTGCTATATAAGGCACTTGCCTCGCTGCTGGCCCTGGCTGTGCAGGGAAGTGGGCTTTGGAGTAGCACAGGGCTGTGCCTGGGGATACCAGAGGTGCTGTGGAGATGGAGGAGCAATGAGGGCAGTTGCTGCAAAGGCAGAGATGCAAGTGCTCTTTGGTGGAAGCTGAAAGAGTTTGAGAGGAGCCATGACAGCACTGAGAGGAGTCTCTGAGGCAACAGAAAGAAGAGTGTAGGGCTGGAGACTGCATTTTGGAGCAGTGTTTCTCCATAGTGGGAGCATGGGAAAAAGAGGGCTGACTCTCATGCCACCAGTCCCACCCACCACAGAAGGCAGCAGCTGGTGAATAGGCAAGAGACAACGATGAAGTTCTCTCTCTTTTCTTAGAGAGTCTGAGCTTGTCATCCCAATTTAGACCAAAGCAAAGCCTCTGGTGGGACACGTGATGTGACTCTGTCTCTCAGGTTCTGTGACTCAGGCTGTCCTAGGAATAGAAACTAGCATGGGGCTGTCTCAGACCCCACAGTTGTCTGACATATGCCTCTGAAATAGGTATCTTTTTTTACCGGTGGCACAGTGCTGCAATTCCTGGAGAGCCACAATCCAGAGCTTGGGAGACCTGAACCCTGGCAAGGCTCAGGAAGCACAGGCTTCCTTCGAAGGGCTGTTTTCACAGAGGTTTCAGCAACGAACCTCTTTCCTAGTGGTTACAAAGGATGTAGCAGCAGGGATGCTGCTGTTACATTTGTGTGATGCCTGGTGCCGTGGTGATGGGCAGCAAGGTGAGCCCAGCTGCATTTGGTCAACAAGCCTAGACCCCTGAGAAGGGCCAACTCTCTGCTGCAAGGTCTGTAGTATCACCAGTCCAATCTATGCAGATACATAGAATCATAGAATAGATTGGGTTGGAAAAGACCTCCAAGATCATCAAGTCCAACCCCTGATCCAACTCCAATTACTATATCATGGCACTAAGGGCCACGTCCAATCTCTTTTTAAAAACCTCCAGGGATGGTGAATCTACCACACAAGCATATCCAGGCACCCTAAGAGGAGGTGGGATTGCTCCCGTCCTGTGACTGGGGAGGGGTGTGGGGAGCAGCTCATACTCGGGATTGGTCCCTTTCTCTGCCCTCTGATATCCTCTGCCTGAGATGTATCTTTGCCATGCCTGGGTTGAGGTCAGAAGTGCTCAGCAAGCAGGAGGGAGGACAGTATCTCTTGGGATATGGTCCAGCACATTATCCTCATTTACCACCCCTCCAAGCAGCAATCTTGGGAATCCGGTTGGCAGCACAATGGCTGGCTGCAGAAGTGAGTTTTAATGGGGCCAAATGAGAGCTAATTGTGTCTCTGCTACAAAGCACAGGAGGCTCCAGTGGAAAGGTCAGGCTGGTAAAGGCTCCAGCGTGCCGGGTAGGTAGGAGCTATTTTCAGTCAGATACAGAGATTCCAGCACATCCCTTGCTGCCTTCTTGTTTCTATAGCAATACTGGGGCCAGGCTGCACAGGGACTCAGGCAGCAAATAGAAATACAGCCCCATACAAATAACAGTATCACTGCTCCAGACTACCTGTCCTGGGGTGCAGGAAGGTCTTGGGAAGACGCTGCACACTCTGTGCTAAATGCTTGATTCAGAGAGCTGTACTGAGTAAAGAAAAAATACTTCATTCACTTACCCGCCACATTACAGACAAAATGCTATAGTATGAATAAAAGACAGGAAGGGAAACCAGGATGGGTCCCAGAATGGAACTAAAACTGTTACCTAGAAATTATGCAATCCCTTCTAATGTTGTTTTTTTTTTTTTAAGATATTGATGAATGGGATGCTAAGGAATTCATTCTCTGAATAATTTTATAGGATGATCCAAACAACCCATAGAAAAGCAGCTACAATATCCCCGGGAAATGTCTTTGTTTTCTCTTCCCTGATCTCCTCTCCCTTTTTTTGTTTTTCTGGCATGACTCAGCAACTGCATAACATGTTAGCACCCAAGCAGCATTTGGAAAACTTGAAAAGAAAGCAGAAAAGTTGACAGGTAAAGCAAAAGCCGTGCACAGGCTTCATCATATGTAATGGTTCCATGGGAAGACAAAATGCCATAACTCCAAACATCCCTCCCCTTCCTTCTTCTCCCCCCCAGCTTTATATGCTCCACATGGCATCATATGATGTAGAATATCCCTTTGGCCAGTTTGGGTCAGCTGTTCCAGCTGTGTCCCCTCCCAGCTTCTTGTGCACCCCCAGCCTTCTTGCAGGTAGGGCAGCATGAGAAGCTGAAAAGTCTTTGACTTAATGTAAGCACTGCTCAGCAACAACTAAAACATCAGTGTATTAACAAAGTTTTTCTCATCCTAAATCCAAAACATAGTATTATACCAGCTATTAAGAAGAAAATTAACTCTATCCCAGCTGAAATGAGAGCACCCAGTCAGTTAGTACTTCCCTGGCATTGGCTGCTCCAAGTAGGAATTGAGTTAAATCCTCAGGGTTTACTTGAAAGTCAGATGGAGAATTTATTTATGGTTTTTTGGTGGGGTTTTGGGGTGGGGTTTTTTGGTTGGTTTTTGTTTTTGTTTGTTTGTTTTTTCCTGGTCCTGACAGTTATTTCCCATTTAGTATGTGTACTGGTGTTTTTTTCCCAGCCTGACACTGCTGCAGTCTCTGTTCTCACATGGCTTTCTTATCACCTCTCTCTGTTTCCTCCTCTCCCTCCTGTCATGAACTGTCACATTATGTTTTGTCACCTCTCTGCAGTTCAACCTTCAAGTCAAGCACATCCACACACATAAGGACCTTAGAAATCAAAGAGAAGGTCTGATTTAGCTGAACAATTCACCACCAGCATGATCACTCCAGTTTCAAACTAGTATCCTCCTAGTCTTGTGGCTACACACAGAGCAAGTCCTCAAGAAATCTTGAGCAGTGATGTTTGCTCTGCTTCAGGCTAACTGTGTCAGTCTCAAACCAGCCATAGGCAGTGTGTCCAGCTCCTGCCTCCTCAACTGCTACAGCTGGTCCCTGAGGTCTGAAAGGCATGAAAACAGTGGCCTTCATTGCTGCTGCTGATTAATTACGTGCCCCTTGTTATATCCCTGAGGCTTGAAATAAATATTTTTCCATGCCTAGCAAAGCTAAACATAGCATTATGCTCCATTCCCAGCTGATTCCCATTTTAATTTCCCTTTCAGCACTGTTAGTAAACACTAAGCACTTTAGATTATTGTATTGGGAAAGTTCACTGATGTTGGAAGAACCTTTCTTCCAGCTTCATTTCCCTGGGACCACAGGCAGGCCTCCAAGACAAGCACTGGACAAGCTGATTAATATGAGCAACAGAGGAAGATACTGGTGATATCTAGTGTGCATGACATGGAAGAAAAAGGTCTAGTGAATGGTTCTCTTGCCTACTCTTGCCTTGCTCCAAATGTTATATGTCTAGCAATGCAGACAAGTTCCACCTAGGTGAGAATAACATTCATGGGGCAACACTGCAGCAGCTTCTCTTTCTCACCCCTCTTAAAATCCTCCAAGCATGGTATTTGACAGCCTTTTTTGTTTTCCAGAGGCTAGCATTTCTCCTTATCAGACTGTCTTCTCAGGAATATGTATTTTCTTTGCTTTGTATGTTGTGCAAAGTAGCAGACTTACCAGCTTTTGGAACACCTAACTGTAAAACCGTTAAGAATATGAGAAGATCAGCCCAGCTGGTCTTACAACATGACTGAGACAAAAGATACCTTGTTTTTCAGCAGAAAGCACATGGAGACCTTCTCCACAAATCCAAACCCTTCTTCAGTAAGAATCATCCCACCCTAACAAATCTGCACCTAAACTGCTTAACAAGATTCCCTTTACAGCCAACAGAAAGAAATAGCCACTGCAGAATGTTTTTGGCCTAATCTAGATGTTTCAGATTAGATTAAATGCATTTTAGAAACAACTGCTTCTCTTAACTGAAAATAGAGTCCAGCCAACTCGCTCAGATAGAGACATCTGTACTGTAAATATCTACATATCAACAGCTCAGTCCCATCCCATTGCAACTCTCCTGGCTTTGCAACCCTTTGTCTGCAAATTTCATTTTTTGTAGCAACTCCAAATGCTTTCATCTTATTTACAGGCTGTGGTGATTTTGCTGCCTTTTACTGGTATTTTTGGAACATTACCATCCTTCATCCAGGAACTGTCATTGAATTTTAGTTTTGTAAAATGAAAAGAAAACAAAACAAGATGTTCATGAAGCGAAATCTTGAAAAAAATCTTTCAGTCCAGTGCTGTGCTAAATATAAACTTCCTTCAACACAGTGACAAAATAAAGAATAAAGCAAGAACTCAAGGATGGCCTAATGGAGTGTCCCTGATTCTGAGATGCAGCAAACTGGGAAAGAAGCACCAAGCCCTTCAGGACCTACTTTTTGCAGAAGCATACTAGAGAACAAATGGCAATGCTTTGGAGAAATGCCCTTGCACACACACATTAAATAACACAGCTTTTGAACTGCCTCAATTCTTGCTCTTCTTTTTAAGCCACATTCAATATCTATCTATTTCTGGTTTGCAGCCAGATGGAAGCATCACCTGCCAGAACACTTCTCCACTGGGCTGCAGTTCTGCTTCCTCACCAAGCACAGCACAGCCACACAGCTGTCCAGAACCTTCCCTGCTGTGGATCTTGGGTTTTTATGTTTCCTTAGGTCTACTGTTGTTATTGTCACCATTTCTCAATCATTCCTTTCTTCATCCCTTTGAGAAGATAACTCAGCTCGCAGCCTGAGTTGGCTCTTACATCCTGGCCTGAATTCCCATTAATCCTTTCTCCATGTCATTTACCTTCAACCTGAGCCCTCAGATTGCCTAATAAAGCATTGCCAAAGTTAAAAGAAACAAAAAAAGAGCTTCTTTTCTTTTCTTTTCTTTTCTTTTCTTTTCTTTTCTTTTCTTTTCTTTTCTTTTCTCTTCTCTTCTCTTCTCTTCTCTTCTCTTCTCTTCTCTTCTCTTTTCTAAAACTAAGTGACATGGGGTTTCTAGTTGCTTTTTTTTCCTAATGCATATACAAAGTGTAGTCATCATTAGGAGGTAATTCAATTAGATAAGATCAGCTATCAGAGCTAATAAACCAATACAAAAATGAGCTTGCACCAGCCATCAGCAAAGCCAAATGAGGAGGTAGCTTCTACACTGTTAATTAGTTTAAGCAAATGTGCATCTGTGCATCCCTGGTGTGAAATCAATACTTGGCAGCCCTTCTCTGAGCCAGGTGTCCCTCTGCCAGTCAGTCCCATGGGGCCTGCCCTGAGCTGTCCAGCCGCTCGCCAATGTAGCTGGGTCTGCCCCGTTGTCCAGCCTGTCATTTAGCCTCGCCTGGGTTGTTCTTCCACCTCACATGGCTGCCTTTGTTCTCATGAAAGCAGATTTTATTTATGGTGGGTGCTAAAGCAATGCTGAATCCCTGCAGGGGCTCATCTCCAGCTCAAGGAGAGGACATAAAGGGAAAGGGAGAAAGAGAAATTTCCATCTGCCAGTAGTGGATACAGTCAGAAGAGGTAAAAATGAGCGCTGCCTTTTCAAACCTTTGCGAAGGCGTGCCTTCTGGCTTTGCAAAATAAAACCCAGGGCTGGGTCAATTTCCAGGCACCAGAGTGCAGCAGAGAAGTGAGAGGATGTTAAAGAAGCATTTACGCTTCTGAACTACATTTACACTTTAGCATCCCTGTCTTCCTCCGCATAAGTTCATCTGACTGGGCCTCAGTAGCAGTGTCTGAAATAGGAAGCAGGAAACTTTCCAGAAGTACAAAATACCCTGACTGAGAAACAACAAGAGTAGAAAATACAGTTGCATTGCTGTGGTTGATAAGATAGAAGTGAGTGACTTGGGCCACAATTATTGTTACTGTTGATACAAATGCACCTCAGAGGATTTTCATTACCTGGGCTTTCTCTGTGAGAAACCTGCAGGTTTTAAAATTCTCACTCCTTGCATATTTATATCCCTCCTCAACTCGTGGACCTGCCTGTTTGCAGAAAGGAGCGACTGTAAGTCACAAGGTGTTTTTAAGTTGTGTTTTAACTGGTACTGCCCAAGTCCAGCCTCCTTCCAGTGGCTCCCTCCAGTGGCTGGCTCCAGAACTGCTTTTCCTGCAAAACCCTCCTCTTTGGGAACATGAGTTTATATTTGTTTTATGAACTTCTCTATAGAAACATGCTCTTGGTTTCCTTTGTGTACTCAAGTCACAGGATGGAGAGGAAAGCAGCTTAATGTTCGCTCTGCAGGGCAGAATAGACTGAACAAAGTGGTTTTGGAAGCTGACACGTAAAATTTGCACAGGAGTAAAACAACAAGCAAGGAGTGACAAGATCCAAGAGTAGATCTGCCCCATTACATCCACCACATCACCAATAAGAGCTACTGGGAGAGAGTGACTCAGATACTCAAAGAAGAAGGAAAAAACTGGAAGAAAAGTAGGTAGCAGCTGGGAAATGAAAAATCCACAAGCCTATATTATAACCAGGCACACTGCAATTCCGATACAGCTCCATCAGCAAGGAAAAGGCAAAAATGTCAGCCCTAGGGGGATCTTTTTCAGCAATGAGGTGGGAAGACAGGTCAGCCCAAAGCCTAGGGAGGAAGGCAGTCTTCCCTACTGCATTAGCCCGAGGGACACAGACTCCAACACCTCTTCCTCCTGTTAGCAAAGATTTGGGCTGTATGTAGGAGAGCGCTTACAGTTCTCATGTTGCTCAATACTGGTGTGGATCCCGGAGCATTCCCCTCCTTCTGCTTAAAAACTGAGCAAACAACACTGTGTCATAGGCACCTACTCTTAATCTGGGAACCAGATTAAGATTTCCAAGGTGCAGCTGTCTTTGCCAGGAAACAAAATCATAGAATCATAGAATGGTTTGGATTGGAAGGGACCTTAAAGATCATCCAGTTCCAACCTCCCTGCCATCAGCAGGGACACCTTCCACTAGATCAGGTTGCTCAAATCCTCAAAATTCCCAAAGATCTGAGCTCAGAGAAGCAACAGCAAGTTGAGTTGTTTCATTGAGCCTTTCTAGGCTGCAGTATGAAGGCAAAAGTGTTGCAAGACAACAGAATATCTCACAAAAAGGCCAGTGCCTCCAGATGCAGATGCAAATATTAATGAGCAGCCTGTCTCCTAGAAGCTCAGAGTGACAGCTTAAGGGCTGAAAGCAGCCAGAATGAATCCACCTGACTTTTTCAGCCCAGAGTAAGCTGCCTTAGTACAGGTGAAAGCTGAATCCAAAGGAAATACAACACCCCTAGTTTTGCTCTATGAAACTTCCACCATTTCACAGAGTACAGTTTGATACAATGCAGATGACTCCTCAGCTGGAAAACAAGGGCTATTGCTAGAACACTTCAATTGCAAGAAGAATGCCCTTATCAACCTGGCTGTTCTTTGGTCACAGGCAGCGGAAATTGGCAACGTTGATTCATTTAGCTCAGGCACATTCAGGTCAAAATCAATCATGTCAAAAATACATCACCTGCATTCAATAAGTTTTTAAAAAAGCAAGGAGAGATACAGACTGCAAGAATAAATCACAGCAGAATGGGGCTTGTTTTGAAACAAACCTATCATTTGCTTTAAATGGATAAATATGTTGTTCACTTGCACATTTCCCCAGTATTTAACAGACGACTTGTCAAAGAGACTAAGCTTGGCTTTGAAATGACTGTATCTGAAGGTCAGAGAAATGGGATTGAGAAATCAGGGGGACAGCATGAGGCTAGGATCAGAGCTCTCCCTTTTCCAGACATATAGCTCTCTCCTAATGCTTCTTGAAGAGGCTTGAATAGCACCTTCTCTGTGTGCAAGGCTTGAAACTGGAGAGGACTGCATGAAAATGGCTACTTATATAAAGATAATAGTCTTTCTTGAATACTATCAGCCTGGTGCTGCAGACACCCAAACCAACTATTCCAGTGATGACTCCCCCAGTGTCAGTGAGTGTGTCTCACCACAAGGATCAGTTTTCAGGCCAAAATAGCTGTGGTGTGATTCACCTCTGCATGTCTCCATTACACAGCAGTCATGCTATCAGAAATTGAACCAAAGTGTAACTAGTTGTAAGCACATTCTTTTCCTTACAAAAGCAATAGATGCAAAGTGATGGTCACAGAACACTCCAGCAGACATGAAACAGTAAGTTATTGTAGCTCCTCATGTTTGGTCAGAATTGAGACAGTGTAAATCATCACAGCTCTGCTGATACTGCTACAGTTCACCCAATCTGCATCAGCTGAAAATCCACCCCATTTTCATTAGATAAACACAACATTAGGGAATCTTGAGATGAAAAAAAAAAAAAGCAACTGAGACAGGGCTACAGTAAAAAAGATTACTCTGAGGCAGAAGTGCTTAAGTGAAAAATAAAGGATGTGAACTGAGGCAGGGACTGTAGGAATAGTAGCTGAGGAACCAAGTCCACCATGAAATAAGAGAGAAGCTGAGGACTGGGACTAGTTCCTTCCAAGACCGGCTTCTGAAGTTGCAGTGATTTGTGGTTGATTGTTGTATATTCAAGGGTATGGTTAGGATGGAGAACAAGGCAAAGAATAGAAGGAACTGAGCTGGTTCCTGTCCTATTGGCTTCTATAGAGTAATTGTGAGGTAAGAGACTAGCACGATATGATGTTACAGCCTTTATTTTTAGGAGATTAAAATACCTTTGCCACAGACTCAAGTATAGATCCTAGGGCTCCCTTTGTTATCCAAAGCAAAGGATGAAAACCAAGTCTCTTACTAGGTCTGTACCAAATACAGTCTTTGCATTTTCTTGAAAGTCGTGGATCTGAGCACCATTCACATCTTCTGAACAGGTTTAGACTTTGTAAGCCGTAGCCCAAGGCCAGCAAGGACAATGAGTGAAAAACACCTACCTAGCTGTTGTGGAAGAGCATACTGTCTGTGAGCAGAGAAAGTTGTTTTTGCATTTGGAGCTGTGACTTACAGCTCTATGTGACATGGAAGCTTTCTTTCCCCTATGCATGAGGCTACGAGATTTTAATTTCTCAAAGGCAGCTGGCACTGATCTCCTGGCCAATGTTTTCAGGGGTTTCTTTGCTGAAGAAACACTCTTCTCTCTCAAACACAGAATATTGCCATGTTTCTTAGTACTGTAGATCCATCTCACTCAAACACTTCAGTGGTAAATCCTCTCATTGCCTCGAAGAGACATTTACTTGGTATTGTATTGCTTGGAAACTAGGATAGGCCCAGCTTTCATTCAGAGAGCCATCAAAGTGCAAATTCTCTGCAGTTCAAGTGTACCTATCAATTTCTTACCTGGCACCAGAAAGAGCACAGTCCATGTCCATCTCTTACATGGGACCTCTAGAGAAATGACACAGTAAGAGTAACTCGTGGTGAATGTGGATACACAGGTTTTATTGTACCCAGAATATTTAAAAGAAGGGTGCCTGCAAGAAAAGAGCAAACTCTTCTTCCAAGAGTTAAATTTTCAGAGCAGCAACTAACTGGGGAACTGTGCTCCAGTTCAGACACGTGAGTCTCATTGTCAGGTAGAGATTTCCACATGGATTCAATCACCAGTCTCTGGGAAGAAATATTTCCCACCTCAGCATGCCTGCAAGCTTAGGAAGAGTCAGGGAGCTCCAGTGAGAATACCTCTAATGTTCTTAATTTCACAGATGGCCGAGTGAGTATTGCACCAGAAGAGACTGCTTCTACGACACAAGTGCTGTGTTAGAACCTGTTCTTCTCTTTCCATCTAGTTCAACTTCAGGGAAAACTTTGAAATAAACAACATGTGCAATTGCAGGAGAAAGATACCATCTTTATAACTTTTACTCTGCTTACACTCCAGTTCTTGTCTTTTCAGTTTAAGAGCTATTTCTCTTGCCCCGTTGCTGCCAACTTTCTGGTTTTAAGGAGTTTCTTCAATTCATAAATGAAAAATAAATCATGAAGGCTGAGTCAGCCTGGACCTCAGGTAGCTGATTTCAGGATCCATCCAGAATCAAAGTGCTTGCAAGAACTTACTCCACACGTTTCATGTTTCCCATGTAGGCAGCCTGAATTCAACCCACCAGAGATCTCACCGGTCCTTAAGGCAGGTGATGATGGATTTCTTTTTGGAGTGGCACAATTGTAGAAGAGATACCATCATGAGGGCAGGCATGAAGTAATACAGTGCTTACATCTGAAGATAGCACTTGCAAAGAGTTGTAACATTTGCGGGAAGCGCCCCAGTTTCTGATTTACAGTCAAGAATTGGTTCATTGCTTTGTTTTGCAGTAATTGCTCATAAATTAGATAATGTTTCTGGCAATAAGTGGAGGAGCTGGCACAGACAATCCCTCTCAGGATAAAGAGGAGTTTTGTTGTATGTAAGTGGCTCCTGGGTTTCACTGAGCTAGCAGAAGCAAATGGCCAAGTGGTTCAAAATGCATTCTTTCCAAAGCCCTTCCATAAAGCTGAGCTCAGGAAAGGGAAGAACAGGTGGTCATAACAGATGCTCAGTGGTTTAAAAACACTTAGGTGTACAGGATATACAGAGTACAACCAAGATCCCACACTTGGGCTATCCTTGAGGCCATGTTCAAATAACCTAAATTCTACATTGTCCTCTGTGTTTACTGTATAAGGAGCATTACTTTCTCACTTTTGAACAGGAAACCAGAAGCATTGAGCAGGGGGCTATTTAAACACAGGGATTTAGAACTCACACATATTAAAAATTCTCCTTCCCATTATAACATTCACAAAGGAAAGAGCTAAAGGGAAGGGGGTACTTTACCAGATTCCATTAAGTTTTGAAAATAGTAGAAGAATCAGCTACTACCCCAGACACCAAGATGCCCATGCACACTCTTCTTTTAGAATAAAGGAGAGTTCACTGGTCTATTTGTAATGCAGCTGTCCAGTATGTGTGGAAAACATCATCCACTGATTCAGAATTACACAGAAACTATTGAAAGTTGTTCCAGACCCAGATAATCTCTACAGAAACTAAAACTGAAAATCTACTTGGCTATCCCAACATGCAAACCATTAGCTGGGAAACACAGGGCTCAAACTTCATGCAACCTTTGTCCAGCACTGATTGATTGCTTCACTTCATCCACAGAATTGTCATTTGTTATAAAGTGACAAATACGAGTAAGGAACTTGGCAGCACAGACAGCAAGGCATAGGTGCAAATATTAGTTTATCATTTCCAAATGGAGCAAAAACTGAAACTAATGAATGAGAAAATGTTATGATTGGGGATGTTCAACCTGAGAGGAGTTCACCCTAGATATTAAAAAGATCTGTGTCGGTTGCTTTAGCCCATGAAAGAGGTATCAAGAAGATACTCTAAAAATGGTGCAGCATTTATCAAATGGACAAAAGCATAGGTTAGCTTGTCAGAGAGTTCTTCACTAGGTCCAGGGAATATGAGCTGAATTAACATGCTGAACATATAGCAGTGAAGGCATCAACTCCGCAAACTTAGTGCAAAAAAAGCACCAGCAATTGTGGGAAGCTAAGCCATCCTTACACCTCTTCTTGTTGTAGGTTTTCCTCTCCATCTGTGGAGCGGGAAGGATTTGGATTGCCTGTCCTGGTGATAGTTCAGAAAGACAGCCATGTGTTTTTTAGCAGGAAGTAAAAAGATAAGGAAAGTAGCAACATTCTTTAAGAAAGCTAAAAGCAGTGGGTTTTGGCAAGTGGGAGCGGGTGGCAGGAGGGAGAAGTCCAGGTTTTCATGACTTTTAGAGCTGCTGATGGATCTCTTCCTTATCAAATCAGCCCTGACAGCAATTGGGGAAGGCAGTAAACACGGAACAAAATGGAAGTACTGCACCTCTTGTCTCTATACCTTAAACCTCCACACTTGCAAATACGGAGTGGAATTAAACTGAACATAGTTCAGATTGTTCTCATGCCTTTAACTCTCAAAAAGGACACACATAAAAATATTGCACACCTATGTGATGCACATAGGCAATAATCTTCAGCATTACCACCCTTGGGGGCAAATTCAGTGTGATCCTACCCTCAAATGCCATCTTGTTTCCATTGCTGGAACTTTCTTCCTTCTCTCTTTTTCCAGCTCTCAGTCTTTGCCTCTTCTTCTAATCAGCATCCTCTTGTGACAGAGACATTAGGACTCTTTACCTGAACAAGTGGTCTTGCTGCAGAATATTGCTCATGACAATCCCTCAAACACCCTTCAGCCCTGCATTCCAACACAAGAGCAGCTGAGGCTCCTTCCTGCCCCAAACACGTCAGCATTAACATATCACCGACATAACCAGCTGCTGGCTGGCTGGCTGGCAGGAGATGTCATGTCATTCACATTGGCAACACTGAGTAGTGGCACTTTGGAATATTTTCAAGGCTCACTAGACTCCAGCTAATCTCCTGCTGCCTGTCTGGATCCCACTGCACTTGCGGTGGACTCGACAATCAGGCAGTCAGTGAGTGTAAGTAAGGGTAGCATCATCATTTTAAATGGGAAGCCATATGTTTCTTTGACCAAGCACATATATAATAATCTACAGCATTGTATGTCCCAAGAACCTAAACTTCCACCTAGAGAATCTTCTTAAATATTCTGGAGCTCCTAAAAACACCTATATTGTCTACTACCATAGTTCAATAAATGCAGTTGATTAATTTAATACATTTAATAATGTTTAATAATGCATTTCATGATCTGAGGCTAGTCATAACTTCAGATTAATAAAAAGATTTTAGAAAGTATAAGACATTCCAGAAAAGCTGGCAAGGGAAGGTGTCTGTAGCTTTCTTAATGTCTTGAATTAGAGATGGGGGAACTGAGAGAAGTGAGAGCTGAAAGCTTTTCTATCATCAGGATGGCCTTTTTGTGACTGGTACAGTTGGTTACATCACACTCAGGAGGATAACAGAGTTGAAGGTGTCTGATTATTTCCAATAGTGGCCTTAACTAACTTGTAGCTACCATGGAGAGTGTAATTCACTTTTGTCAAGGATGGAAATTAACCAGTTTGATGCTTTGTATTACACAAAATAATAATGGAGAATTTGTTTCCCAATAATAGTGCAGTCAGACAAGATTATCTAGGTTATTTACATCTACAGTTACTCCAAAAAATCTTGAATCATGTTGGTCCATGACAGATACAAAAAGCTATAGCTCATTGAAAACTATAGATAGGGAAAAAAAGAAAACACTAGTGAGACATTCTGTGAAGGACAAGAGAAATGTCACCAGTGCCTAGCACCTAAGTGCTGTGGTTAGTTCATAGCTTTTCAAAAGTCTCAAGGAATAGTAAAAATTGTCACCTGGTGCTGTTTAACTGCTAAGACCAGCTGGGGAAAAACAACCTGGTTTGCAAGAATCAACACAACCCATTCATTTAATGAGAACAGCCTTTGAAGAATAGAGTTTCTGTCAAATATGTGATTCACCGGGGACAAAGATTTTTAAGTGATGGTCCTACAGATAGCCCTTGGCACAGAGATTATATGCTGAGAGTCTAAGCCAAAAACTGTATTTCAAGGTAAGGGTGAAAAAAGCAATGACTGTTTATCATCTTATTAATTAGGGAAAGTGAGTGTGAATGGTCTCTCTGTGCACTGTGAGATATAAGGCACCTGTGACACATGTAAGAAGGTTTGGAGCAGAGCTCAGTGCAAGGGAAATCCAGGCGTGAGGTAGGAAGCTTCTGAACAAGTTCCACTTGAGATCTGTGCAGAATCCCAAATATTTCCAAATCGTAAGAGTTACTGGTGGCATTTTGGGCTCATCTCTGCTTTGACTGTGCCAAGGAAAATGCATCTCTCCCTATCAACTAACAGAAGAGAGCCTTTGTAAAGACTGAAAATGGTGAGTAAACAGAAAGGACAATGTCTTTGTTTCACCGCAATGAAAACAGCGGGTGCCCTTGTGCTTCTTCCTCAGTAAGAATTAGATGCACAGTCCTTCCAGAACCACAATTACAGGGCAGCATTTCCAAATGTCAAATAGGAGCCCTGCATGGAGAAAGCTTGCAGAAATGGATCATGAAGGAGGCTCTGCTAGGCAAGGAATGAGTGGGAGTGAGGAACTGCTTCTTACTGAGTATTTGTGGGACTCTGAATAGCGTGTAAACAGAGCATGGTATCAATCTCTCAAAGTAACTAGGCTTCTTGTTTCAAGGCAGGAAAGAAACAACTGTGTTCAGGATTTCACTGCCAGCAGTAGATGTTAAAGAATTTCATATCTTTTCCTGAACTTTGTCTCTATCATCACAAAGCAGCTCACCCAAGCCTGCCATTCAATCAAAATCAGACTGTCTCCCTAGTGTGATGGGATTCTGCTTTCCATGTTTTTTAAGGCTTCCAGTGCCTGAAGCAACAGAAACACTATAAGGTATAAGTTACTAAATTCTTAAGCTGTTTGCAGGTGAAAAATGGATCTGTTGTTGGAGAGGTGACCATTTTAATCAGCAATTTGCATTGCTGAAGACAGTCCCATGCTGTAGAAACAGAAGCATTTCTACAGGCAATTGTAGTAAAACCCAGCTCATTTGCCTTAATCATGATATCACTAATCAGTTGGAATTGGTGCAGTGTTTGCAATAACTGCCCTGCTAAAGGAATCTCTGGGTAGCTAATTTTAATTAAAGTGGCATCATTACTGCGGAAATGAAACAAAACAGATTCTCATAAGAGGTGACTTTAAAAGCATTGTGTCAAGAAAAAGCCCTAGCTGATTTAAAATATGTTCTCCATTGTGAAACCAAAGCTTCAATCCTGTCCTAACAACTCGTGATGATAAAACTATTAAACAAAAATTGTTTTTCTTGTGATTTCCTAAAACCATGGCATAAAAAGGGTTGGGGGAGAGACTTCCATTTAATCTCAAAATTCATCATTGCCTTCAGGGAAAACATCATTATGACTTCTGATAATAATAGACAACTTTTTTCCCCTCTTCTCTTTTAAAAAGGAGTGGAAAATTCTAGCTAGCCACCAATTCAGTGGTTTCATGTTGTTTACTTTTCCTGCACAAAGCTCTGTAAACTATTTATTAGGTGCTACAGCAATGACAACATCAAAATCCTTAATGGTAATGTGATTCCCAAGGAAAATTCAAGCTACCTCTTATGCTAAGTTGTACATATATACAGTGTACCAAGGAGTTGCTCTGTTACCTAAGATTGATCGCATGTGAAATATGACTTCCCATCTGCTGCTGCTTTCCAAGCCAGACACAGACCATGTTCCTTCAGATGCCTCATGAATTGGGTATAAACATTTTTTTCCATAGGTCTTTAGAGTGCTTTACTAATGCAGCTCTCTCCTACACACCCCAACCCCAGACTAGGGTGAGGCTCCTTCTTCCAACAGATGTGTCATTATAAGGCATGATGGTACCTGAAAGTCTTGTAAAAATGTACTGTGTGCTGAACCATTGACTCTGCAAATGAAACATTTATTATTCAGTATAACTTCCACTGGATTTCTGATGCTGGTTGTATAGATCAAAAGCTCCATAATTCATTAAGCAATATAACTTGTTATCATACTAAAATAGACCTCCTCTGAACCTATCAGTCTGTATGATACAGGGGGATGTTTTGGGTTAGGGTTTCAGAATAACTGGTTATTTGTTGTGAGTGAGGAGTGGATTTGGTACCTTGGATGGAAAGAAAACAAGGCAGAGAAACCTCTGGGAGAGTGTCGTTATTTTTGTGTGTGTGTGCTTGTCTTTATCTCAAAATACATTTTGACAAGGGAATTTTTAGGAAGGGGGTGCCTGTTTTTCCTTTAAGCACTTCTGAATGTCATCTGACTGATTTGTTTGGCCAGCCTGGCTGCAGCACTCTGCCACATCCAGAATATTGTAGTTAGAAATGCTCACACACTTCTGTAATGTTGGATATAATTTACACAGTATGACAGAGAACGCTGTGGCTGAATGATGGGTTCAGTGCTTTCCCTCGCAAATCTAAAAAAGAAACTGTATGTGAATGTGGGTAAATCTCTTCACAAAGAGTAGAAAGGAAGTTTTGGAAAACACAGCTTCTGCAGCAAAAAAATATAACATTTCAATTTTTTCCTCCTTGAAATTCATTACCTTTTACAGTCAAGTGAAGAAATTTGGTCTTTTTTGCAGAAAGACATCGGGATGAAAATGAAAAAAATAATCCAGATATGTGTTTCCTGCAAAGGAAAGCATATGGTTTTATCATATGGCAAAGTCCGTAACTAATCAACAGAAAAGCTGAAAGTATTGCAGATTGAAACCTCAAGGAACATCTTAGCACAGCTGCATACAGGATTTCTATGCATATGGAGAAGATATTTGATACCATAGGGTAAGGCAGTTACTACTCCTCACAGAAAGAAAATCTCCAGTTACCCAACTTCAAACACCATAATCTTTTCTAAGGAATTACCTGAGAAGCCCCCATGATTAGCTTAGGGAGTGAGTCTGCAAACAAGCTGATCTCATTTATTTACTATTGATAAGCTTTTTCTTTATACATGAAGTGGCTGAGGAAAATAATAGAAACTATGTGGCTTAATGTGGGCATAAATTAAATGTGATTTCATAGAATCATAGAATGGTTTGGGTTGGAAGGGACCTTAAAGCTCATCCAGTTCCACCCCCCCTGCCAGCAGCAGGGACACCTTCCACTAGACCAGGTTGCTCAAAGCCTCATCCAGCCTGGCCTTCAACACTTCCAGGGAGGAGCATCCACAGCTTCTCTGGGCAACCTGTTCCAGTGTCTCACCACCCTCACAGTGAAGAACTTCTTCCTAATATCTAATCTAAACCTCCCCTCTTTCAGTTTAAAGCCATTTCCCCTTGTTCTATCATTAACTGTCCTTATGAAAAGTCCCTCCCCAACATGCATGTATTTATTAAAAGTAATTAGCAACACAGTAGTGGCTGTGAAGAATGCTGATCCTGTTCTAGGGACCATGGCACATTCAGATTTGTGCATGTGGATCCTATGCAGAGACAGGAAATCTTGTTCACAGGGGACCCAGAAGGGCTTCTGTTTAGCTCCGCAATATGTGGTCTGAGATTCTCCATCATAGCTGTGTTCCTCTGCTGAGTCTGCTATTGCAGAACAACCTTCCCCTTTTTTTCCTCCATCTTCCAAAAAGCATATCTATCTCAAAATTAACAGGATTAGAGGCTAGAGTCCTAAAAGCCAGCTACCTTTACAAGAAGGCAATCCAGGTCAGGTAAGATTGTCCTCCTTCAGATTTTCCTTAAGTAAAAATCCTTAAGAAACACATTTGGAGATCCATGAGCAGATAGAAGCCTTTGGATCAGAAACAGGTTGTGTTACAGAGAGTCTTTTAATGAGTACTAGCAAGAGATGACAAAGGAATAGAGAATACAAAGCCATGACCTCTGCAAACTATAATAATGGATTATTCTCAGTGTCTCCAGCAAAAGTTCCTGGATTGAAATGATTCTGAGGGAGGAAAAAAAAAACAAAAACCAAACAAAAATCAACTTACTAAAACATGGGTCAGTGAGATCCCATCGTTTCCAAGTAAAAGACAAGCAGGCAGTCTGTAGCCGATACATGATACTGGGGGTGAGGAAGGGTTGGTTATCCATAAGGAAAGCACAAGATCTCTGGAGACACAAGCAATGTGAAGATCTTGCTTTGGCTGCTAGGGTGCACGGGGAATATTGCCTTTGAGCCACAAGACTTAGCAGGAATCTTTTTGGCAGCTTTGCTATTTTGAAACATTCAGTGACGCAAACACGTTCCCCTCTTGCCTGAACTCTTTACTTGGGCTGCAGTGTATTCAATACTGGTTTAGCCTGACCTGATTTGAAATGGAAGAGGTTTTAAATCACAAAATACATAGAGAAAAGCCCTAGCAAGCCTTTCCAGCAGCACAGTGGTAGAGCTTTAATGATGCATGCTCACAGGTGTATTATGTCCCTGGTCCTCAGGGGGCTCTCTTCTTTTTCAGTTTCCTTTCACAAAAGCCCATGCTGCAGCAACTGGAGTGGCCTAGCTGTTTGGATGATGCAACTAGCATTGCCACACATCATTCTCTTCTCTAGGGACCAATTTGTTTAGCTCCAGCTTTAAAGCACTGCTTCATTTAGACAGGCAAGGGCATTAATTAGAAGCATGATTCACCTGAAGCCACCTGGAACTGAAGCAGAGGCAGCTAATAGCAAGGCCACTGCAAGGTTACTCAGCTGCTGGCAAACAGCAGCTGGGTTAGACTTACACTTACACTTCCACATCACTTCTGAAATGTTAGAAGCCAGAAAACAAAACAAAACCCAAACCCACAAAAAACACCCCTGCTCACCTGGAAAAGCTGTGCTTATGCCCTGCCCATTGTTATCACCTTCCTGACAGACAAGCTGGAAATGCTTATATGCAAAGGTGAGTTTTAGTCCCATTCAGATCTGCTTCAAACAGCATTCCTGGAAAAGAAGAGGGGTGAAGCAGTGGAAGAGAAGCATCAATGGTGAGCAAAAATAATGCAGCTTCTTTGTGTCCACTTTGTGGTACTTAAATCTGCCTTTCTCTACAAGTCTTTCATCATGTGCTTACAATTCATAAGCATCTATAAAGGTGCCTAACACCCCTTTAGAGAGCACATTTTGTTCCTTGTGGGTAGAGACAACTGCTGTACCCAAAGGTCTGCAAGTCTGCAGAAATATTGTACCAGAAATTATGTTTGTTGGTTTTGATTCTTGGTCTTTGTTTCAAACATGAACTCCTTCTTCCTGTATTGCTAGGAGGGCTGTTCTTTGTTGTAATTGGTTAGGAAATATCCAAAAGTGTTGTGTGAAATCCTGCCTCTTATTTCAGACTGAATCACTTTGATTATATATTTCATAGGACGTATTTCTCATTATTATTGTGTGTCTGTAGGAAGACTGTCAAGCTGATTAGAGTTTCAGGAAAAGGAGCCCTTTAAAAAATTCCATAGTATAGGAAAGAAGATTCTTGAGCAACAAATCTTTCCTTGCAGCTACATGCTGATAGTGTCCTTGCCTAACACCCATCTGAGTTTGCATCCCTCCATAGCAGCTATGTCAGAGTCTCAGAACCCTGATAAAAAGACAGCTGATGCAGCAGGACCACATCAGGAGAGACTCTGAGCAGCTCCTGAGAGGATAACAGACTTTGTGAAGTGATGACCCCTGGCCACCTCACTTCTCCAGGACAGAAAGCAAAATAGCTGGTTTGCTGGTAACATGTTTAGCGGTTCTCACTGTACCTGTGTCAGGAAAGTGATTGGCAAACTACAGGGTTTACAAGGAACTTAGAGGTTCTTTCATCATTTGTGGAAGTTCATCCATCCTCCCCTAGGCTACCCAGATGAAGTAAACACAGAGTAAAATTCTGTCTGCAAACAGAGGCCTTTCTGGACTGGTCTGAGTGGAAACTACTGCCCATTGTATGCAGCAGAGCCTTGTAGAGCTACCCTGAGCCACCACGAACGGTCTTCAGCTCCTGTTTCCAGCTTGGACCTATTACTGACAGGGAAAAGCTGATTCAGTTCAGTGGAAGAACAGAAAGAGAGTGAAAGCTGTAGCCACTGAATTGGGCTGTGCCCAGAGCCATATAGCACAGCATGTGCATAGGAAGTCCCGTCTGTCTGTTGATGCATACACACCGTGTGCGCACAGGCCCCCCTGCGCACATATGTTTTGATCTTAGCTTTGTACTATCAGCTCCAGGAGTTGGTCCAACAGGCTCTGGCTGTGTTTCCATTCAAATGCTGTACAAGATAAGTTCTAGTACAAAGTTTGTGTTTACAATAGGGAGATGAAAAGCCAGGGGTAGTTTTCATCTCTTCTCTGCCTGTCAGTAACATCATTAATTTGGGCTCTAGCCTTAAATAATCCCCCTAATCTGTCAAATCATAGATTATGAAACATGAAAGTGATGAGCCTGAAGCTACCCACCAGCAAATCAATGCTTGGGCTGAAAGACTTCAGAATTGAAGATGGGGAAAGCTCAGGCACATGAGGGTTAGGCTGGGACTGACAGCATTGTCAGAAAAGTCCTGATTTCAAGGACGGGAAGGGAGGGATAAGTGGGCAGCTCCTGCAATGCTTTCCCCCCCGCCATGGCAAAAGGAAGGATTTGTGCTCTCTCTCATCAGCAGAGTCATGAGGCCACAAATAGTGACAAACCAGGGAAAGTCTGAAGAGCCTCACTTTCGCAGGAAGGAGTTTGGCAGCACTGGTGTGAGCAAAACTAGTGATGGAAATTGTTGTTTTTCTCCATGCTACAATGAACTGGGTTACCACTGGTGTGTTGGGCTCTTGGGATCTGTTTGAGTGTAGGATTTTGTTCCTGCCTGCAACAATCTAACTCTTCTCTGGTGTTTGTAAGTGCTTTAGAGCAATTCTGCAGAGATTACCTTCCAATCCAGTCCTGGTTTCTCTCTCTCACACAATTTTCATTTGCAGACTGCAGTAAACTTGTCTTCCTTTAAGCCTGAAATAATTGCAAAAGTGCAAACTTCATCCTTATCACTTTGTCTATTCCTTTTTTGTTTATTTGTTTGGGTTTTTTTGTAATAACTTCTCATTAGAGAAAACAGAGAAACGGGGACAGTGTGAGACTTAAGTGCCGTGTTTACCTACTGGTTGCTTGCTTTTCTTACTGTTCTAAAACCTGCTGTCTGGCACCTCTAGTGCAGCTTGCTCCTCACTGGACTTTGATTTAATCAGGACATGTCACTGTTGCTGGGAGTTATTAGCCATTTCACCTTCCTGAAAGCAAGAGCTTCCTTGACAAGAACTTAGTAGTGCTACATTTCAAAGGCCTTTCAAACAGCTTTAGTCCAGATAAGACCTGAAAGGTGAAGAGGCAACAAAAAAACAGCTAATCCACTTAACTACCAGTGGAAAATTCACCAGCAAAAAGAGCAAGTTATTTTTTGGAATGACTTCTCTGCAGTAAGATACTGGGGATTTCCAACAGCTGCACAGTCCTCCCTGCCTGTGTTTTCTAGTAATGAATACTAACGATCCTTCACTTCTATTTTAATTGCCTGCCTATCAAGCTTTGTTAATCTTCCCCATTTTCCTTAATCTTTCATCGTGTCACTTTTTTTTTCTGTATTTCGTCTGTGTTGACAAGGCATTTAAACATTTCACTAAGCAGAAAAAAAAAAAAATAAAGGAAGGAAGAAAGGAAGAAATCCTCCCCTTTGCATCTGGAGTGTTCATTTTCCAGATTAGAAAATAAGTGGCTGTGGTATCTAATTAAAACTAATAGGTTAATTAGAGAATATTTAGATCCCCATCCTTCCAAACCAGGAAGACTGTAGACTGCTTCAAAGTCAGACTGTTTTCATAATCTAAACAATATTTGCAGCAAAGTCAGTTTCTTCTAGAGAGAAGCTACCAGCATTTTAGCCAGAAACTCACCAAGTGTTTGATCTGTATTTTGCTGAATGAGAAAGGTTTTGACTAGCAGAGAGACAGAATCATTGCTGCAGTAAATGTTGCCTACTTCTCTTGATGTTTCTTGCAGCCATTGTTTTTACTCAATAATACGAGGAGGTCAGCTCAATTTGTTTAAACTCAATAAAGAATAAATTAGCACAGAAAAAAGCCCGTTAAGCTGAGCATACCTGGATGTTTTTGTATTATGATTGCCACATCTCTCCCATCCCTGAACACAGAAGCTTGAAAATCCATCCAGATAAGGTCTATAGGTGGGATTCTTCTGGACCCAGTCTGTGTGTCTACGTGCATTTGTCATTAACTTCAAGTCTCTTTCTTTTACCCTTGAGCATTTTCTCCCATATCCAGTTCCATCAATGAGATGCTCCCTACTGCCCTCTTTAAGATATGCCTTACTGTTTACCAGAACATATTCAGACACTGAAAGTATGCTTTATCTTTCAAGGGAGCTTCTGATGTGTGCTGATTTGAGATCTGCATTAGCAAATGAGATCAGGAAGGGAGAGAGAGAAAAAAAAATAAACAGGGCTAGGGAAGAAAAATAACCTTATGTGCAGCATCTAATAATGCAGGTTGTCCAATTACAGAAATCTGATTTCAAAATCTTAAAATTAAGTTCCCATTGTTCCAAACAAATTTCTCCCTTCTCTTCAAAAATCTTTCATGGCAGTCTCAATTACTGAGCTATTTTCAATGCTTTGACAAGTTTGTTATTGGCATACATTGCTACTGTGGAAGAAACTCTACCATAACAAAAATGGATGTGACGTTTTGGGGCATGTGTCATCACCTTTTTAGAGCTTTCCAAAGTGTCTTCACCATGCTCTTTCCAAAACCATCAGATGACAGATTTTAAAGGCTAGGGGAGTACCCCTATGACTGCTTCCTCTAGCCTGTTCAGAACTTCCCAGGACACAGGCTGTCCCAAGAAATTCTGAAGGAGACATGAATGTCTCAGCACAGACCTAGCATAGCACTGAAATCTGAGAGTAAAGAATGACCTCATCCTATATTTATGTTTTTGTGATTAAAATCATGGCAATGGGTTTACACAAAAGTGATAGAAGAAATACAGCTTTTCTTCAGAGTCCTACAGTCTGTTTCTTAGATGTTCTTTTTCTGTAACATTTGGATCATGTCAGCTTCCTACTACTAAGAAATAGGATTCTTCCCTCATACTGGGGTAAATCAGGGATGACTGTATTGAAAGTGATTGTGCTTCTGGTGTGACAGGTTAATTGATCCCTAAGCATTAGCTTTCCACAGGGTTTGGCAGAGTATTCTTCACTGATCTTTCAGACCATGACATCAGTGCATTTTTTTCCTAGAAAAATATAACATTATTTGAAGCAATTGTAATTTTTTTCTTTGAGGAGAAAGGTGGTAGGGAGGTGTCAAACAAAATAACCTCTGGAGGAGCACAGCTTACGTCCTCTGCTCCAAAGAAAAGTACAGGAATACTCATTTTTAGAAGGATGTGAGATAACAGATGCTACATTTAAAGTCTGTTCATAGTTGTTAGAAGTTAGGCAATGTTTTTAAAATGGACACTAAATACCCCTCCTCAAATGTGGGATTATTTCTGACAAGTGCAGATTCCGTTTGCTTGCTGAATCTTGCCATATTCTGGACTTGCTATGAAAAGTTCCACAGTTTATTTGCATCTTGTTTGAAAACAATATTTCTGTCTACAGCTTAGACTTCTAAATTTGTTTG